>NC_057799.1:581019249-581044207 GCF_018294505.1 Triticum aestivum | reverse complement strand
AGGGTTATGTTGCTCATATCGTGTGTATGGTATCTTGCATTGCTATGTCATTTGCTTAGTTTAGACATGCTTTGTGTGAATGCCACCTGTTTAGTGTCTAATTACCATATATGTGAATTATGCAATGCCATCTTGTTGCAAGACATTATATATGTGAATTATGCAATGCTATCTTGTTGCAAGGCATTATATATGTGAATTATGCAATGCCATGCTGTTTAGCCAAGCGTCATATATGTGAATTATATCATGCCATCCTTTTTTGTATTTCTCATTGCTTTTGTCGACAATGTTTGTATATTCAACTGCTCTTCCTGTGCATAAGCCATTTGAATTGGTGATGGAGAAATCTGGAGTGAAAACAAGGTCTTCAGAGCAGACAATGCTACCTGGTGAAGCAGATATTTGCTGGTTACAGATAGCTCTTCAGAGGAGGATTCAGAGGCAGATAACCAGTCCTATTATCCCCCTGAGGTGTATGCTCGAACTTGGCAGGGTTATATTACTCATATGTTGTATTCCAATGCTTAGTTTTTACATCATATACACGATATTGAATGCCATCTCCTTAGTTGACACATCATATATGCAATTGCCCTCTGCTCACTTCCTTAGTATATAAATCATATATTTGAATTATATCATGCCATGATGTTTACATAGACAGCATGTATCTGAATTATGGCATGCCAACCCATTTTCTAAAGACATAATATAGTTATATCATCTCTTCCTGTTCACACTTCACATAGTCATCATATTTTGAATTATTTCATTCTATCTGTGAATTATATCATGCCATCACGTTTCATCGACGGCATGTTTGTGATTTATGGCATGCCAACCACTTTAATAGACACATCGTATAGTTATATCATGTCATTCTATCCTGTTTAGTTAGCCATCATACATGTGAAATTGTGTCATGCTATCCTGTTTAATTAGCCATCATATATGTGAAATTATGTCCTGCTATTCTGTTTGGTTAGACAATATAAATGTGAATTATTTCATGCCCTCTTTTCTTCCCTACTATCCATTGCACCTGTCTATCTTACAATGTCTGTACATTCAATTACTTTTCTTGATTATCAGCCATTTCAATTGGAGGGGTGATGGCAGTATCTGTGGGAGTAAAACACGGTCTTCAGAAAAGATCGTGCTACCTGTCGATGGAGATAGAACCACGGTTGTACTTGCGCAAGAACCAGCCCCACCACACATAACCCAGACTCACGCAGATTGTACCCTAGCCAGTTGGACAGAGAACTAGCTACACCCCTTCTAACCCCAACCCCAGCAGATAGTAACCCAGTTCCCGTTGACACAACACCGTCTCCACCATAGAGCACCCAAACACAAGCAGTTAGTAAGGCAACTGCAGTGCCCAAAGCACGAGGACCACCACTCCGAACCCCAAGTCAACACTTAAAGCAGAAGAAGAATTGTTCTTAGGTCAGGTTCCATAGCTATGGTTCATACTAATTTGCTCTTGCATCACTGTATTTACTCATACCAACTAATTTCAAATTTGAAGGATGCAATTGAAACTCCAATGGCGCAACAGGTATGTTTTAAACCTGTTTCTTTAACGTGTTTGCTGCTATAACTTGCTCTATGTTGAATTCAGTTTCAATTGAATAAACAGTTATATTCTCATGCCATGCACCTTACAAGTGTTGTTATTGCTGTGTAGTTTCCCACACTTATATTCTGTCTATGCTACTTTGTCTTAAATAGATATGATTTGAACGGTATCTATCTTGATTTGGCAACATAAACTAGAATGATATAGACCATACAGTGACCATACTACATAGATATATGTTTGTTTCATGCTGTTATCCTGTCCACCTTACTACTGAACTAGTTTACCAAAATGAGTTTCATATACTACATTGTAAACCTGTGATGTGTTTGTTTGTTTCTCTTTTAGAATGCGGATAAAATATTGGAGAAGAGTACCCCGTTATGCAATGGTACAGGAAGTAATGCAGATAAGGTTCAAGATAGTGAGACATCCCTGTTGGTCTCCAAGAAAGCTGATAAAAACTATATTGAAGACACTGAGACAACCCCAAAGTCCTGTCTTGATGTAGTGTTCGAGTTACTGGCTACTACTCCTGGCACCAGCTCTTCGAACTCGCTGCCTGAATCAGTTCGGCTTCTTCAGTCTCAACTTCAAGTTGAAAGACATCGATCAGATGTTATGCGACAGGAAGCCGAAGGACTGAGGAAGTCCCTGCAGAATTCAGATGCATACTTTCTGGTGCAACAGCAAGTGCTAGAGGATTTAAGCGCCAAACAAGAGAAAGTTAATAAGCTTGCTAAGCATCTTGCCAGCATTATGAGTACCCAGGATATTGTTTCTTGAGCTCTTCTGAAGTGGTTTCAGTTCTGGACTTGTTTTGCTGCGGTGTTTATATGCTGCTTTGTTCCCTATATTTGCACTGGTGGCAAACTTTGATGCCCAGTGGATGTAATATGTGTAATAACCGTGATAGCCTAGCGTAAGTTTCTTGCCTATTTATTTCCTTATTGTCTTGTTTATTTGTTTTCTTGTAGTCAGTGCAGTTCTTCTTCCATGGTTTGCTAGTGGCCGCAATAACCTATTTTTTAAAACTAGGCCACATTAACCATGGACTACATATTTACTGTAGTTAACATGGGCCTCCTACGGGCCGTAGAAACAATGGGCCTTCTAAGGGCCGTAGAAACAATGGGCCTTCTACGGGGCGTAGAAACCATGGGCCTTATACGGACCGTTGACACAATGGGCCTTCTACGGGCCGTATCATCAATGGGCCTTCTATGGGCCGTATGATCGGTTGGCCAAACATGGGCCAACAACAGACCACATTATGGCCGTAAATGGGCTAGAGTTGAAATCGTCCGTTCATGGGCCGACCATAACGGGTCGTCGTTAATCGGCAGTATTTGATGACGCTATGAAAACGGCCCAACGTATTAATGGGCCACAAACGGGCCGACTGTAACCACGGGCTGAATTTGGCCCACAAGCAGAAAATGATAGTAACGGGCCGAAAGTAAACGAATGCTGGAAATGAGCCCAAGAATAAATGGGCCCTGCGAAGGCCGAAAGATAACATGGGCTGGAAACGGCCCAACGGAATAATGGGCCGTTAATGGGTATCAAGTGATACACTATTCATTACGGGCCAGTTTTACCACGGGCCATTAATGGGCCGAGGGTTACTAAGGGCCTCATATGGGCCGAAAGATGTCATGGGCCATACATGGGCCGGAAGTTAAAACGGGCTGGAATTATATTGGACGGTGAGGGAGTCCTGGATTACGGGGTCCTCGGACAGCCGGACTATATACCTTGGCCGGACTGTTGGACTATGAAGATACAAGATTGAAGACTTCGTCCCGTGTCCGGGTGGGACTCTCCTAAGCTTGGCAATTCGGATATGTACATCTCCTCCCTTGTAACCGACTCTGTGTAACCCTAGCCCCCTCCGGTGTCTATATAAACTGGAGGGTTTAGTCCGTGGGACAACAACAATCATAATCATAGGCTAGCTTCTAGGGTTTAGCCTCTACGATTTCGTGGTAGATCGACTCTTGTAATACTCATATCATCAAGATCAATCAAGCAGGAAGTAGGGTATTACCTCCATCGAGAGGGCCCGAACCTGGGTAAACATTGTGTCCCCCGCCTCCTGTTACCATCCGCCTTAGACGCACAGTTCGGGACCCCCTACCCGAGATCCGCTGGTTTTGACACCGACATTGGTGCTTTCATTGAGAGTTCCACTGTGCCGTCATGATAAAGGCTTGATGGCTGCTGCGATCATCGGTAACGATGCGTTCCAAGGTGAGGTTTTTCTCCCCGGACAGATCTTCGTATTCGGCGGCTTCGTACTGCGGGCCAACTCGCTTGGCCATCTGGAGCAGATCGAGAGCTACGCCCCTGGCCATCAGATCAGGTTTGGAAGCTTGAACTATAATTCCGACATCCGCGGAGACTTGATCTTCGATGGATTCAAGCCCATGTCAGGTGCGCCGCACAGTCACGACAAGCACGACTTAGCTCTGCCGTCGGACGGTGTTCGGGAGATCACACCTGTGGCTACTCCGGCCCTCAATCCGGAGCAGATCGTGCCGTCCGAGGACGGGTGGATAGACCCCCGCCACAGAGGCCGCACACTCAGCGGCGATAGAGCCGAATACTGACTTCACCTCCTATGAGACCAGTTTTACCGGACCCTTGGATTCGTCCCTGGCCACAGGCTCCGAACCGCTTGCGTCTGTGCCTATCCAATCTGATTGGGCACCGATCATGGAGTTCACCCCCACGGATATTTTTCAGCACTCACCCTTGGGCGACGTGCTAAATTCATTGAGGTCTCTCTCCTTGTCAGGAGACCCTTGGCCGAACTATGTCCGGCTTGAGTGGGAAGCGGACGATGAAGAAATTCATTCCCCACCCACCACCCACTTAATAGCCATTGTCGACAACTTAACCGACATACTTGATTTCGGCTCCGAAGACATCGACGGTATGGACTACGATGAAGGAGAAGAACAGGAACCACCGCCCACAGGGCGCTGGACAGCCACCTCATCATATGATATATATATATGGTGGACACCCCCAAAGAAAGCGATGGCAATAAGGCAACGGAGGATAATCCCCTCGAGAAGCAATCTAAGCACCGGCGTCATCGGCGCCGCTCTAAGCCCCGCCATAGCAAAAGCAGTGATACCGGCACAAGAGACAATAACGCTGCAGATAGTGCCGAAGACAAAGACAATCCCCTCCAGCCAGGCTTTGAGCGGGAGGATGGGCAAGCTAGCCCTAAGGAACAGGCGATAGACGGAGAATCAGAGGATGACAATTACATGCCCCTCTCCGAAGACGAGGTGAGCCTCGGCAACGAAGAATTTATCGTGCCTGAGGATCCCGTCGAGCAGGAGCGCTTCAAGCGCCGGCTTATAGCCACAGCAAAAAGCCTGAAGAAAAAGCAGCAGCAGCTTCAAGCTGATCAAGATCTGCTAGCGGATAGATGGACCGAGGTCCTGGCAGCCGAGAAATACGAACTCGAACGCCCAACCAAAACTTACCCAAAGCGCAGGTTGCTAACCAAACTCGAAGAGGAAGCATTAAAGCCTACACTACCAGCGTATGATGCGGCTAACCGGCCACCTCGTGGCCAAGACAAAGCGGCATATCAGCCCGAAGTCCAGCCCGCACCCCGTCGCCAGTCAAACAAAAACACCAAGGCCCGGGGCAACACGCAGGACCTGCGAGACGTATTGGAAAACAAAGCAGGACATACAAGATAGATCTACGGATCACAAGGGCGCGCCCCAACGCGTGACGACGACCGTCACGCCGGATATACTAAAAGCAAATCCGGCCGGGCCGAATACAGCAGACAAGACTTGTATGAACTGCGTCGTGATATAGCCCGGCACAGAGGCGCCGCACACCCCCTATGCTTCACTGATGAAGTAATGGATCATGAACTCCCAGAAGGGTTTAAACCCGTAAACATTGAATCATATGATGGTACTACAGACCCCGCGGTATGGATAGAGGATTTCTTCCTCCACATTCACATGGCCCGCGGGGATGATCTACACGCCATCAAGTATCTCCCGCTAAAACTCAAAGGGCCGGCTCGGCACTGGCTGAATAGTTTGCCGGCAAACTCCATCGGAAGTTGGGAGAACCTGGCAGACGCATTCCTGGACAACTTCCAGGGCACTTATGTGCGACCACCGGATGCTGATGATTTAAGTCACATAACACAACAGCCCGGAGAGTCAGCCACGAAATTCTGGACTTGGTTCCTAACTAAAAAGAACCAAATTGTCGATTGTCCGGATGCCGAAGCCCTAGCGGCGTTTAAACATAACATCCGTGACGAGTGGCTCGCCCGACATCTCGGCCAAGAAAAGCCAAAACCCATGGCAGCCCTCACGACACTCATGACCCGCTTTTGCGCAGGCGAGGATAGCTGGTTGGCCCGTAGCAACAACACAGCAAGCAACCCTGGCACATCGGAGGCCAGAGATAGCAATGGCAAACCCCGACGCAACAAACACAAGCGCCGCAAAAATGGTGAAAACACCGAAGATGCGGCAGTCAATGCCGGATTTAGTGGCTCTAAGTCCGGTCAGCGGAAAGGGCCATTCAAAAATGACAATTCGGGTCCGTCCAGTCTGGACCGCATACTCGACCGTCCATGCCAAATTCATGGCACCCCAGGAACACCAGCCAATCATACCAACAGAGAATGTTGGGTCTTCAAACAAGCCGGCGGGTCAGGCGCCAAAAACAAAGATAAGGGGTCTCAAAGCGATGATGGCGACGAGGAGCCCAGATCACCGAATACAGGAGGGCAAAAGAAATTTCCCCCGCAAATCCAAACGGTGAACGTGGTAAACGAAACCCACACTCCCAACCCGGACCGGATGCGCACCCTCAGGGATGTCGACTTAATGGAACCAGTCGTCCCACAATACAAACTAGGGCCGATCACCTTCAACTGCACGGATCGTCCGGTTAACACCAATCAGGGTAATTCAGCCACACTAGTCCTCGACCCAATAATCGACGGGTTCCACCTCACACGAGTCCTTATGGACGGAGGCAGTAGTATAAACCTGCTTTACCAGGACACAGTGCGCAAGATGGGCATCGATCATTCGGTGATCAAGCCCACTAAAGCCACCTTTAGAGGTATTATACCATGTGTGGAGGCCAACTGTACAGGCTCCATTGCCCTTGAGGTAGTCTCCAGATCACCAGACAATTACCGTGCCAAAGAATTAATCTTCGACATCGTCCCCTTTCACACTGATTATCAGGCACTGCTCGAATGAACCGCGTTCGCTCGATTCAACGCGGTGCCACATTATGCCTACCGTAAGCTCAAGATGCCCGATCCGCGCGGCGTCATCACGGTTAATGGCAAGGCCGAACTCTCCCTCGGTACCAAAGAGTATACCGCTGCTTTAACAGCAGAAGCAACGACTGGCACCTTTCAATCGAACCTCGAGTCGACGGCCAAGCTCCCGGACACCGCCAAAGGACTCTGAACTACTTTGTGGCAGGATAGCCCGGCTCGTCCAGAGCTCAATTAAACACTCCGGCGAAGGCCAGGACAGGCCACATACCGTGGCTCAACCGCTCTGCGGCACACAAACATATCTTGCATTTTCTGTATAGGTTCATTTTCACTCTGGCAAGGACTGGCGACATGGAAACAGCTCGAACGTGCAAGGGAACTCTTAGATATTCCCCTCGATGACCATCCGACTGCACTCCGGATCCGCACACAGCCTCTTCCCGCCTGGTCTTAGTATGTTCCGCAGTCACTTTCTCCTTTTTTTACTTTACATGTACTCATACGCATCGACGTATTATTTAAATACGACATGTGGATTTACATGACGCTTATCTGCCATTATCTCTTATTGAAATTCTTTAGTCAAATGGCATCCGTACACCGCGATATGCCTTAAATATGCCAGGGGCTTCGTTTTACCCATAATATGGCAATAAAGTCCGAACACCTTCATGGAAGTTCGGCACCCCGAACTTATAGCATTATATGCATCAGCTCCGAATCATGTCTTGGGTCAAATGTTGGGTTTGCCCGGCTCCCATGTTTTGCTGCCTTACGTTCCGCTATATCGGCTAAGGTGGCACTGGGAGAACTACTGCGATTGTGTCTCGGTTCTTCCAGACGAGCACCTCAGTAGAGAAAGCCGAAAACTGACTGTCATGATATGGCGAGAGCTGGTCAGCTGTTCGAGAGGTTGTAAAATCTTTAAGGATTCTTCCCGCATAATGCCATAACCAATGCAACATGCAATGGATCGATTTTTCTTCCGATCAGGTGCTTATAGAGCCCCTCGTGCGGTCTTCCGAACACCAGGGGCTGCGCCT
Source organism: Triticum aestivum (assembly GCF_018294505.1). Taxonomy (NCBI): domain Eukaryota; kingdom Viridiplantae; phylum Streptophyta; class Magnoliopsida; order Poales; family Poaceae; genus Triticum; species Triticum aestivum. Next base: position 581,036,280 of record NC_057799.1, on the reverse strand, counting down.
ACCTTCCTTTTCTAAAGCTCCTATGGCTAAGTGAGAGTGATAAAGCCCTATAGTCCGATTGCGTGGTTCGTTGTGCTGAACACCTCCTTCGAAGGACCCAAAACTGGGATAAAGAGTGATCAAGTTTATCCCGAACACCACCGTACTTCCTACGTGGGGGCAGAAGCCGACGACTGGCCAACTCTCAGGATTAATATATAAAACGGTCGCGCGGGAGGATAAACTTTTATATAACAGGCAATAAATAATAGGAATGACCTTGTTCAACATTACAAAGGACAACATGATTGTATTCATGGAAATATAATGTCCTTGGTGCATTGCTCCGCCGCAAGGCAGGATCCTTTCAGGACACTTTCATAATATAACTCAGGCTTGCGGTGCTCCTTTCCCTCCGGCAGTCCCTCGGTCACCAGCTTTTCAGCATCGATCTTCCCCCAGTGCACCTTTGCGCGGGCGAAGGCCATTCGTGCACCCTCTATACAGACCGACCGCTTGATGACGTCCAGTCGAGGGCAGGCATTCGCGAGCCGTTTCACGAGCCCGAAGTAGCTGCCTGGAATCGGCTCAGCAGGCCATAGCTGGATAATCAAATCCTTCATGGCTAGCTCGGTCGCCTTCTGCAGTTCGATCAACTGTTTTAGTTGGTCGGCAAAAGGCACCGGATAATTCGGTGCCAGATACTGTGACCAGAAGAGCTTATCCGCAGTGTTCCTTTCTTCGGCTCGGTAGAATTGTGCGGCATCAGATATACTGTGTGGCAGCTCCGCAAACACCCCTGGAGAAATCCGAACTCAAGATTAGAAACATGATTTTCTCCCCAAATACTTTCCTTACATGGAACAAGCCTTACCAGCCGCGATCTTCCTCGCCTCTTGGATCTCCTGCAGGGCACCCTGGGTTTCCCCCTGGGCATCGCATGCGGCCTGATGAGCCTTGGTAAGTTCGGATTCTTTCTCCGTTAGACTCTGCTCCAAGGCCTCGCATCTTCTCATGACCTATTGAAGCTCTTGCTCAGCTTCAATAACCCTGGTCTCGTGCTTCTCACGAAGAGCCCGCTCTGCGGCTGCTATTCCCTCGGCCTCGGCAACAGCCTTCTTCAGAGCCTCGACTTCGGTCATCGCCCCTGGCGCAAATCACAAAACATATTTTAAAAAATATCGTTCACACTGAACGTGAGCAAGGTTTGTGCCTACCTTGTTTATCCTCCAGCTGCCTTTTCAACTGGCCCAATTCTTCTGTGGCCCGCTCCAGACTTCGATTTAGTCCGGAGACCTCCACAGTACGAGAGGTGGCAGTCGCTACAGACGCCTGTTTATACCAAAAGAGAGGTAAATGTCATCAAGTGAGTCTCCTGCAAACATAGATTTGATCCTCTGTCCGGTTCTTTCTCTCACCGAACAGTATATCAGGGGCTACTATCTATACTGTGACACTCTTCCAAACTTCATAAAACATACCTCAAAGCTTCTTATAAGGCTAATACAGGCTTCATTCAACCCACTCTCCGCAGATTGAATCTTCCCAATCACCGCACCCACAAGGGCACGGTGTTCATCAACGACGGAGGCGCTTTTCAGCGCCGCCAATAAAGTATCCAGCACCTCTGGTTGGACAGAGGTTGCCGGTGGAATAGGTACACCCCCTCTAGCCGAGGGAGACCGCCTGCCTGACTCTGGAACCATATTGGTCTCCGGAATTGCGTCCGGCTGGGGACCAAATTCAAGATGGCTCGCGCCGACGACGCCCATGGGAGCTTTCCCTCCCATGTGTCCGGCCCCTGAAGTTTGACCTCCTAGCGCCACCTTGGCAATCTCCCCCCCCCCCCTCCTTGGCCTGGTTCCTCCTAGGATAAAGCCTCGGTGTCATTCACATGTTTGGGGGAAGGGACCTTCGGGGGTGTCCCGCTCTCCATAGCGTCCGAGCTTAGCAAATCCTCCGACGAGGATTGCTCCGCGCGGGACCTCGCCGGACTGCAAAAAGTATGGCCCAGATCAAAATATTGTGCCATGATAAGTCCGGACGCATAAATGTGTTCGGATTTCATATACACACGAGTTCACCAGGGGCTGAGCCCTGGGATCCCACTCCGGGCTACTATCAGCGATGGTGGACTCCGCTGGAAGAAGAGTTTTTCCCTTCTTAGGCGACTCGGCCTCCAACGATGTGGAGGCTGTCCTTTTCTTTCTTCCCCCTGCTGGGGATTTGTCTTCCTCCTCCTCATCCTCTTCGGAGGAAGAACGGGCATTGGACTCTTCGGATATCGTGTCTGAGGCACCACGATGACGGAGGCCGCCCCTGGTCTTCTTGGCCCCTCTCTCAGCCTTCTTCTTCTTCGGCGCCTTGTAGGGCGCCGGGACCAGCGTCTTCGTTAGAAGCGGACCGGCCAGTTCTTCAGGTAGCGGGGCCGGACAGTAGATCCGCCCCGCCTTCTTCGTCCAGCCCTAGGAGAGTTGAGGAAAACACATTAAGCGTTTCCCTTGGGTTATGCGAATAAAACTTATAATGGCTTACCGAACTTGCGGGGCGGGACAGTTGGTACCCGCGGTCCTCGGCTGAGTCCGGCCATGATTTGCCGGACTTAAAAAGCACCTTCCAGATATCTTTGTGTGAGGAGCCAAAGAGCTCTCGGAGGGTCTGGTGCTTGGCCGGGTGAAATTCCCATAAATTGCAAGCCCGGTGTTGACAAGGAAGGATCCGGCAAGCTAACATCACCTGGACTACATTGACAAGTTTGATATCCTTGTCTTCCATATTCTTGACGCGCGTCTGAAGTACCGACAGCTCATCAGACGAAGACCAATCCAGGCCCTTCTTGGGCCAGGACGTAGGCCGCAGGGGGGCTCCGGATCGGAATTCAGGAGCAGCGGCCCATGCCGTGCCGCGCGGCTCAGTGATGTAAAACCACTTCTGCTGCTGCTGCCACTCTTTGAAGGAATCATTGAAAGTACCTGGTTGCCATGTGACGTTGGGCATCTTGCTCACCATGGCGCCTCCGCACTCGGCGTGCTCACCACCCACTACCTTGGGCTTCACATTAAAGATCTTCAGCCATAAGCCGAAGTGTGGCGAGATGCGGAGAAAGGCCTCGCACACGACGATGAACGTCGAGATATTGAGGAAGGAATTGGGGGATAGATCATGAAAATCGATCCCATAGTAATACATGATGCCGCGAACAAATGGGTGGAGGGGAAACCCCAGCCCGCGGACAAAATGGGGGAGGAAAACAGCCCTCTCGTTGGGTTCCGGAGTAGGGACGATCTGTCCTGCCGTCGGGAGACGGTGGCTGATTTTCTGGGCCAGTTACCCCGCCTCCCGAAGCTTTTTGATATCCTTCTCCCAGACGGTGGAGGCCATCCATTTGCCTCCTGCTCCAGATCCAGACATTTTTGGAAGGCCTTTGTGGTCGGAGAGGACGAACGCTTGGGCGTTGGGGCTCGAGTAGAGGGGAATGGTTAAGCGGAAGGAGAAGGCGTGGGTGAAAAAGGGGAGTCCTTATCTCCTTATAAAGGCGGCAGGAATCCAGCGCCTCCCCACTTGCCTGGTAAACTCGCTTATTCCCCAAGCGTCGCGCTAAAGACGCGGTTGGATTACCCATACCCATATTGATGAGAATCCCGAGATAGGGGGACACGATCTCTGCTTCGATACGACATGCCCATAAAACCGCCTCGCGACATGTGCAGTAGCTGGTTAGGGAGAACGGTTCGAATAAAGACCGGATCGTGGCATGGTGTCACGTTAGGAAAAGTTGTCAGCGGATTGGATTTGTGGAATATTGTACTCTCTATGGTGGTATGTGGAATTTGTTTTGCAGAGCCGGACACGATCCTTGTGTTCAAAATCTTCAATGGAGTATTCGGGGGAGGAACCCGCCTTGCAATGCCGAAGACAATCTGCGCACCGGACTCATCGTCATTGAAGCCTGGTTCAGGGGCTACTAAGGGAGTCCTGGATTAGGGGGTCCTCGGACAGCCGGACTATATACCTTGGCCGGACTGTTGGACTATGAAGATACAAGATTGAAGACTTCGTCCCGTGTCCGGGTGGGACTCTCCTTTGCGTGGAAGGCAAGCTTGGCAATTCGGATATGTACATCCCCTCCCTTGTAACCGACTCTGTGTAACCCTAGCCCCCTCCGATGTCTATATAAACTGGAGGGTTTAGTCCGTAGGACAACAACAATCATAATCATAGGCTAGCTTCTAGGGTTTAGCCTCTACAATCTCGTGGTAGATCAACTCTTGTAATACTCATATCATCAAGATCAATCAAGCATAGGAATGGCAATGGGGCCCCATACCCGCCAAACCCATGGGGATTTCATCTATTAGGGGGTGGGGATGGGCGAAAAACTTCCCCATGGGGATATTTACTAAACTAATTTATTCCCCATAGGGTACAACGGGGATGGGGATGATATTATGTTCCCCATACCCAATACCCATCGGGGAGCTACTTTTTAACTATGACATTGCGGTCAACCTTAAAATATTCACAAATAAACTTGTGAAAACAAAAAAACTCTGAGGAAAACCTTAAACCTAACCCACGTCCTCACCTCAGCCACCACCATGACCAAGAAGTGAGTATGACCTAGATCGATATTAGCAGAACACGGACAATGCCATTTATATTTGTTGATTATAGTATGTCACATTATGTATATGATCATTTGTTCATGGGGATGTGGACCCTAATGGGGCCCCGTTCCCTAGTGGGGCATGGGTATTGGGAAATTTCATCCCTAGTCATGTAAACGGGGATGGGGATGGGATGATGGGGAATAGATGGGGATGGGGATGGGGATGTTCTAGGATACCCATAGGGGATTGTCCCCATTACCATCCCAAATCAAGCAGGAAGTTGGGTATTACCTCCATCGAGAGGGCCCGAACCTGGGTAAACATTGTGTCCCCCGCCTCCTGTTACCATCCGCCTTAGACGCACAGTTCGGGACCCCCTACCCGAGATCCGCCGGTTTTGACACCGACAGACGGCCCAGATGACGCTACTGGGCCTAATTCAGATAGGCCGTAAACGGGCCCTGGGTTAGCGGGCTGTAAATGGGCTATATGCGAATAGGCCGTTAACAGGCTTGTCATGGGCCGGCCCGCCACCTTTTGACCAAGTCAAACGGACCGGTCTTTTCACAGGAATGGGCCTCTGTTGGGTCGTGCCACGTGTCGACGTATCATAGGCGCTTTGGGTCCAATGAGTGGATGACATCTGTCCCAACGGCGAGCCGACACGTGTTCCCTCCAGCCAATGATGATTTTACACGTGGAAAATCCCCATTGGTCGAGGCTGTTAACGGGTTATCAGATCCAAAACCGGACCCGATAGCTTAACGGCGTTCCGTTACGGTGGATGCCACATGTCGGTCACCCTTGACGAAAGCACTTCTATGACGCGCGATTTATCGTCATGGAAGTGGACACTTCCGTGATGATAATTTTGGTAATGTCATGGAACACTTCTACGACAGCACAGGTATGACTATCTTGATTCTGTCATAAAATTGTCATGGATGTACATGCATGACAGAAAACATGACCTACTGTGACAAACATGTATCATCACGGAAGTGTATTTTTTTGTAGTGGAGGCTAGCAATGGTGGAAGGGTGAGAGTGCGTATAATCCATGGACTCAACATTAGTCATAAGGAACTCATATAATTATTGCAAAAATCTATTAGTTATTGAAACGAAGTACTACGTGCATGCTCCTAGGGGGATAGATTGGTAGGAAATGACCATCGCTCGTCCCCGACCGCTACTCATAAGGAAGACAATCAATAAATAAATCATGCTCCGACTTCATCACATAACAGTTCACCATACGTGCATGCTACGGAAATCACAAACTTTAGAACAAGTATTTCTCAAATTCACAACTACTCAACTAGCATGACTCTAATATCACCATCTTCATATCTCAAAACAATTATCAAGTATCAAACTTCTCATAGTATTCAATGCACTTTATATGATAGTTTTTATTATACCCATCTTGGATGTTCATCATATTAGGACTAATTTTATAGCCAAAGCAAACTACCATGCTGTTCTATAAGACTCTCAAAATAATATAAGTAAAGGATGAGAGATCAATAACTTCTATAAAATAAAACCACCACCGTTCTCAAAAAGATGTAAGTGAAGCACTAGAGCAAAATTATCTATCTCAAAAGATATAAGTGAAGCACATAGAGTGTTCTAATAAATTCTGATTCATGTGTGTCTCTCCAAAAAGGTGTGTACAGCAAGGATGATTGTGGTAAACTAAAAAGCAAAGACTCAAATCATACAAGATGCTCCAAGCAAAACACATATCATGTGGTGAATAAAAATATAGCATCAAGTAAAGTTACCGACAGATGGAGACGAAAGAGGGGATGCCTTCCGGGCATCCCCAAGCTTAGGCTTTTGGTTGTCCTTTAATTTTACCTTGGGGTGCCTTGGGCATCCCCAAGCTTAGGCTCTTGCCACTCCTTATTCCATAATCCATCAAATCTTTACCCAAACTTGAAAACTTCACAACACAAAACTCAACAGAAAATCTTATGAGCTCCGTTAGTATAAGAAAAAAAATCACCACCATAAGGTACTGTAATGAACTCATTCTTTATTTATATTTGTGTTAAACCTACTGTATTCCAACTTCTCTATGGTTCATACTCTCCGATACTAGCCATAGATTCATCAAAATAAGCAAACAACACACGAAAAACAGAATCTGTGAAAAACAGAACAGTCTGTAGTAATATGGATCAAACGTATACTTCTGTAACTCCAACAATTCTAAAATAAATTTCTGGACGTGAGTAATTTGTCTATTAATCATCTGCAAAAAGAATCAACTAAATAGCACTCTCCAGTAAAAAGTTGTAGCTAATCTCGTGAGCGCTAAAGTTTCTGTTTTTTACAGCAAGATCATAAAGACTTCGCCCAAGTCTTCCCAAAGGTTCTACTTGGCACAAACACTAACTAAAACACAAAACCACATCTAAACAGAGGCTAGATTAATTATTTATTACTAAACAGAACCAAAAATCAAGAAACAAAAATAAAATTGGGTTGCCTCCCAACAAGCGCTATCATTTAACGCCCCTAGCTAGGCATAAAGGCAAGGATAGATCTAGGTATTATCATCTTTGGTATGCAATCCATAAGTGGCTATCATAATAGATTCATAAGGTAATTTTATTTTCTTTCTAGGAAATTGTTCCATGCCTTTCCTTAACGGAAATTGGAATCTAATATTCCCTTTTTTCATATCAATAATTTCACGATCGTTCTGAGGAAAGGTCTACCGAGAATAATAGGACATGTAGGATTACAATCTATATCAAGAACAATGAAATCTACGGGCACATAATTCCTATTTGCAACAATAATAAAATCATTAATTCTTCCCATAGGTTTCTTAATGGTGGATCCGCAAGGTGCAAGTTTAAAGAACAATCATCAAATTCACGGAAACCTAACACATCACACAAAGTTTTTGGAATCATGGAAACACTAGCACCCAAATCACACAAAGCATAGCACTCATGATCTTTAATTTTAATTTTAATAGTAGGTTCCCACTCATCATAAAGTTTTCTAGGGATAGAAACTTCCAATTCAAGCTTTTCTTCATAAGATTGCATTAAAGCATCAACGATATGTTTGGTAAAAGCTTTATTTTGACTATAAGCATGAGGAGAATTTAACACGGATTGCAACAAGGAAATACAATCTATTAAAGAACAATTATCAATTAAATTCCTTGAAATCCAAAATAGTGGGTTCATTACTATGTAAAGTTTTGACCTCTTCAATCCCACTTTTACCAATTTTTGCATCAAGATCTAAAAACTCCGAATCATTGGGACGCCTTTTAACTAAAGTTGACTCATCTCCAGTCCCATCATTATCAAGATTCATATTGTGTAACAAATATTTAATAGGGGACACAACAATCACTTTTAGATCTTCATCCCTATTACCATGAAAACTAGAAGAACACGCTTTTACAAAGCAATCTTTTTTTGCACGCATCCTAGCGGTTCTTTCTTTGCACTCATCAATGGAAATTCTCATGGCTTTGAGAGACTCATTGATATCATGCTTAGGACGAATAGATCTAAGTTTCAAAGAATCAAGATCAAGAGAAATTCTATCCATGTTCCTAGCCAACTCATCAATCTTAGGCAATTTTTCTTCAAGTAAAGCATTGAAATTCTTTTGAGAAATCATAAATTCTTTAACACTAGTCTCAAAATCAGAGGGCATCTTATTAAAATTTCCATAAGAGTTTTTGTAGGAATTACCATAATTATTAGAGGAATTACTAGGATACGGCCTAGGATTAAAGTTTCCTCTATAAGCGTTGTTACCAAAATTGTTCCTACCAACAAAATTAACATCCATAGATTCATTATTATTCTCAATCAAAGTAGACAAAGGCATATCATTAGCATCAATAGGAGCACTCTTATTAGCAAACAACTTCATAAGTTCATCCATCTTTCCACTCAAAACATTAATTTCTTCGATCGCATGAACCTTTTTACTAGTAGATCTTTCGGTGTGCCATTGGGAATAATTAAGCATACTATTGTATAGGAGTTTAGTAGCTTCTCCTAAAGTGATTTCCATAAAAGTGCCTCCCGCGGCCGAATCTAAAAGATTTCTATAAGCAAAATTCAATCTGGCATAAAAAAATTGTATAATCATCCATAAATTCAATCCATGTGTAGGGCAATTACGTATCATTAATTTCATCCTCTCCCAACATTGTGCAACATGCTCATGATCAAGTTGCTTAAAATTCATAATATCGTTTCTAAGAGAGATGATCTTAGCGGGAGGAAAATACTTAGAGATAAAAGCATCTTTGCACTTATTCCAAGAATCAATACTATTTTTAGGCAAAGACGAGAACCAAGTTTTAGCACGATCTCTAAGCGAAAACGGAAATAGCTTCAATTTAACAATATCATTATCCACATCTTTCTTCTTTTGCATATCACACAAATCAACAAAGTTGTTTAGATGTGTAGCGGCATCTTCACTAGGAAGGCCGGAGAATTGCTCTTTCATGACAAGATTCAACAAAGCAACGTTAATTTCACAAGATTCAGCATCGGTAAGAGGAGCAATCGGAGTGCTAAGAAAATTATTATTGTTGGTATTGGAAAAGTCACATAATTTAGTATTGTCTTGAGCCATCGTGACAAACGATCCAACACACAAGCACACAAGAAGCAAGCAAAAAGAGACGAACGGAAAAGAGGGCGAATAAAACGGCAAGGGTGAAGTGGGGGAGAGGAAAACGAGAGGCAAATGGCAAATAGTGTAATGTGAGGGATAAGAGTTGTGATGGGTACTTGGTATGTCTTGACTTGACTTGGCAACTGCGCCAGAGATGGCTAGATGCTGGAAGATCAAATCTTGACTTGACTTGGCGTAAGCCTCCCCGGCAACGGTGCCAGAAATCCTTCTTGCTACCTCTTGAGCTTGCGTTGGTTTTGCCCTTGAAGAGGAAAGGGTGATGCAGCAAAGTAGTGTAAGTATTTCCCTCAGTTTTTGAGAACCAAGGTATCAATCTAGTAGGAGGTTACACACAAGTCGCTTTATACCTGCACAAACAAATAAGAACCTTGCAACCAACGCGATAAAGGGGTTGTCAATCCCTTCACGGCCACTTGCAAAAGTGAGATCTGATAGAGATAATAAGATAAATATGTTTGGTATTTTTTATGATAAAGATTGCAAAGTAAAATAGATTGGAAACTTATATGATGGAAAATAGACCCGGGGGCCATAGGTTTCACTAGTGGCTTCTCTCAAGATAGCATAAGTATTACTGTGGGTGAACAAATTACTGTCGAGCAATTGATAGAAAAGTGCATAATTATGAGAATATCTACGCATGATCATGTATATGGCATCACGTTCGTGACAAGTAGACCGAAACGATTCTGCATCTACTACTATTACTCCACACATCGACCGCTATCCAGCATGCATCTAGCGTATTAAGTTCATAAGAACGGAGTAACGCATTAGGAAAGATGACATGATGTAGAGGGATAAACTCAAGCAATATGATATAAACCCCATCTTCTTATCCTCAATGGCAACAATACAATACGTGTCGTTTCCCTTTCTATCACTGGGATCGAGCAACGCAAGATTGAACCCAAAGCTAAGCACTTCTCCCATTGCAAGAAAGATCAATATAGTAGGCCAAACCAAACTAGGGATGGCAATGGGTACCCATTACCCACGTACCCTACGGGTAAAAACCCTATTAGGGTATGGGACAAAATGTTACCCATGGGTATATAAATAGGAAAATCTCAAACCCATTGGGTAGAGCGGGTACGAGTATGGGATCACATAACACATACCCACGTACCCATGTACCCTTATAAAATCTAACAAATATGGACAAATTACATCTACACTTTGTCGTGAGTTTGTCAGCTTAAAATTTATAACTATGTGCTACTATTTATGACTATGTGTTGATGTTATGATGTGTCATTGTTTACAATAAAGTGTTGTTGTTTTGGATGTGTTGTTGCTTCTAATTATGTATTCATGCTATTATGTGTTGTTGTTTATGAAATATGATTGCATGTTGTTGTTTATAATTATGTGTTGCTCAAATTAATGTTACTCAAACATGGGTATTTTTACCCATGGGTACCCATGTACCCTGTCGGGTGACGGGTATGAGAAAAAATTGTACCCACCAACGGGTATGGGTATGGGTGATGGGTAAGCTCAAATGAGACGGGTAAGGGTACGGGGTGGCTCCACCCGTACCCAAACCCTGTGGGTGCCATCCCTAAACCAAACTGATAATTCGAAGAGACTTGCAAAGATAACAAATCATACATAAAAGAATTCAGAGGAGATTCAAATATTGTTCATAGATAATCTTGATCATAAACCCACAATTCATCGGATCTCGACAAACACACCGCAAAAAGAGTTACATCAAATAGATCTCCAAGAGAATCGAGGAGAACTTTGTATTGAGATCCAAAGAGAGAGAAGAAGCCATCTAGCTAATAACTATGGACCCGAAGGTCTGTGGTAAACTACTCACACATCATCGGAGAGGCTATGGTGTTGATGTAGAAGCCCTTCGTGATCGATTCCCCCTCCGGCGGAGCGTCGGAAAAGGCCCCAAGATGGGATCTCACGGGTACAGAAGGTTGCGGCGGTGGAAATAGGGTTTCGTGATGCTCCTAGATGTTTTCAGGGTACATGGGTATATATAGGAGGAAGAAGTAGGTCGGTGGAGCTACGAGGGGCCCACGAGGGTGGGGGGTCGCCCAGGGGGGCAGTTGCGACTCCCTGCCTCGTGGCCTCCTTGCTTTTTTCTTGACGTCCACTCCAAGTCCTCTGGATCACGTTTGTTCCAAAAATAACTCTCCCGAAGGTTTCATTCCGTTTGGACTACGTTTGATATTCCTTTTCTACGAAACACTGAAATAGGCAAAAAAAACAGCAATTTGCACTGGGCCTTCAGTTAATAGGTTAGTTCCAAAAATAGTATAAAAGTGCTTAGTAAAGCCCATTAAACATCCAAAATAGATAATATAATAGCATGGAACAATCAAAAATTATAGATATCGTTGGAGACGTATCACCACTCGCCCCTCTCCTTCTCCCGCGTCTTTGACCCCGCCCTCGCCAGCTCCCGATGCTCTGTCGAGTGGAGAAGAGGGGCGCAGTAGAGAAGGAGACCGGAGGATGGCGATGGGGGAAGGAGCAGCAGGGTTGGAGCACCCTGGCCATCGTCCCCATCCCCGATGCCTCCCCCACTTCCTCCGCACCTCGCCCCGTTCCCATCCTTCCCTGCTCTCCACTACGCCTCCTCCTCTCCTTCAGTTTTCTCTTCGGCGACGTTGCCAAAGAAAGTGCACACGGGCGGTGGATCCGTGCCGGAGAAGGGCGGCGGCGACTGTGCTCCGGTCGTGGTGGGGTGCAGCCGCCGGGAAGATAAAGTAGGTCTCCCGCCCGTCTCCGCCTCTCACCGCGCCCTTGCTTGTTGGTTGGCTGATGAGGAATGCTGGATGTCATGGTGGGGTGCAGCCGCCGAGAAGATAAAGTAGGTCTGCCGCCCGTATCTGCCTCTCACCGCGCCCTTGCTTGTTGGTTGGCTTATGAGGAATGCTGGATGCAGGGTGAGGACTTGTTGGTGAGCTGCTACCACATCGACTGTGGCATGAACGAGTTCGCAATATTGCCGGCGCAGGTGAACTACCTATCTGCTTAACTGCTCTTATTAATTCCTTAAGTGAATATTCAGTCATTCGCTGCTTTACTATGCTGCTAATGTGTTTGTCTGAACTGAACCCGGCGATGCATTATCACAGGATCCCGCTTTGATTTCTTTATAAATAATCTGGTAATCATATACTCCATCCGTCCCATAATATAAGTGTTTTTGACACTCGGCCGGAGTAATAGTTTGTCTGTACTGGATTCGCTTGTCTGAAATCATTCAGTAACATTTCTTAGCTGGATATTCTGTCATTCGCTGCTTACTGTGGTGTTAGTTAGTTTGTCTGAACTGAATCTGGCGATGCATTATCTGAACCCACTTTCATGTCTCTCTACACATGGTCATACAATAATTCCCTTGGTTGAATTCTGATTAAACAATTGCCTACTCTGTTTGGTTTGATTGGGATACCCTCATGGATAAAAGGTAGTATTTTATTGATTGGAGCACTCTGTTTGTAAAATGACACTCTCTCATGTTCCTACTCCACAGCTATATTCCAACACCCCTTCAGACTTTGATTACAGGCTTGAAAGGTGAGCTTACTGCCATGGTTTATTTCTCTTCCTTGCTAATGTTTAGTCCATATCAAATTGTTCAGTTCTAAACTTCACCTTCTACAGTCTAGAACAAGAATCCGTCTCCCTGTCTGAATTTGCGGAGCATCTTGCTGCCAACGTTGACATTGTCTTCCTGGTGATACATGGGAAATTTGGTGAAGATGATGGTATTCAGGTTCGGAGTTACCAACGAATATTAAATATGCTTTACATGCAAGAGCAAATTATGCTGGTGCCACAGTGCATGCTTGCAGGTATTAGTGCGCTTGATTTGGCACGGAACTAGCATGTAATGCTGATTGTGTCTTGGTTCTTTTATAAGAATCCCACATTGCTGCTGCTTTCTGTTGATGATAAGACGCTAACACCTACCAAATGGCTGCGCTCCGGTCATGGTGGGGTGCAACCGCCGGGAAGATAAAGTAGGTCTGCCGCCCGTCTCCGCCTCTCACCGCGCCCTTGCTGCCTCCATGGCCAAGCGAACGTTTTTTTTCTCTGTCCCTCCATGGCGCTCGCTACCAGCGCGATACATTTGACACTATCTTCAAATCCAGTTTATTTGACATGTGTTTGAAATGTATATTTAGCATAAAGATAATACTGCATTTCCTTAGGGACCTTAGTTTTGGCTCTATTCTTGCTCATATTATAAGTAAAATATTAATACTTTGTGTCTCCAGCCAGTTCTTGATCAAAGGAAGATGCATTAACAATTCGTGTCTCCAACCGGTTTAGATCATAGGAAACTATGGCATAATGCACTGCTGAATTTTCTTGTTAGTGCTCACTGACAATATTTGTTCTCACGTACGGTAATGCCTTTCGGTTAAACTAGGAATTAGTTCATTATTGAAAGGTTTCATCTGCATTTTTTGTGCTTCATTCATTTTTGGTCATTTATTTTGCATAGAAAACCAGCTTTGGTATGCTTTGATAGGGCTTATTTAATATAGTACAAGCAAAATTGGAAGTAATAGCAAACCAGCCATGAAAAGTTTGAGAGACCATGCAAACCACAAGAAATGATGTGCTCCTGTTATTTTGCCATGATCTTGTGGCCCAATTCCAAGGCTCTATCAACTAATGTTAGCTACTTGCTTCTTTACATGCCTTAATTAGAGCCAGCGATGAAGATGGGGAAGACAGAGCCAGCAAGGAAGATGGCTCGGCCCTGCCGTCGATGCCCACCGGCCACTTCCGTCAGGATCCGTCGTGGGAGGGGGCGCACCATTTTTGGGTGTTCCTTCCTACAGCTATCTTGACCATTTGCTGTGGAAGGAGTAATTCAACTCAGGAAGAACAAATAATTTGAGACTTTTTGTCTTTCCTATGATCTGTTCAGGTTGATCATTCTTTTTTTATCCTGTCATTTTTTTATTTGCTTTGGAAGTGTATTTGGGTTATTTCTTTTTTCTGGAGCTTGGGCATATTGGTTGTCTTGTTGGCTCTTTTTACTAGCAGTCTTCCCTTTTCAGTTTATGGGAGACATTACTAGCTTACATATATAGTTTAGTTATTAAGTTTCTACGTAAGTTCAGCCTCAGAGTACAGATTTTGTATCTATTGCTTATTTAATCAATTGAGATCTATTCTCTCCGGTTCATACAGTATGTTAGCATTTAACTTGGAAACTGTATGCTTACTTCAAAATTGGAATGTGACTTTTGCTTGCTGATAGATTCAGTTATGGCATGGTTGCCTACTACTCAAAATGATTTTATAGCGTATCATAAATTTCAGGAACTGTATCACAACAGATCATTGGCATTGTAGCTTCAGTGGACATGTATGCTGAATATCCCCTCACTGGACAAGATTGGATTTTAGTGTACACAAGCCCTCCTCTCAGCTGCTAAGGTAGTTCTTCTTTCTCATTATCAATAAATAAGTTGGTTATAAAATATGCTTGAAGATTGTAATACAGAGAGATTACTTGGCAGACTAAAATAATTGGGAGCTTATGATTGGACCCTTCAAGCAATAGTGTTGTTAATATGTTAATTATTAGATTATGTTACTAGAATAATTATTGGAGACACACACATGCACACACACACAAACACACAATTATGTCCGTTCATGTATTATATCCTTATATGCAAACTACTTTTTTCCCTTATACACAGGGACCTATGTTCTATGCTGGATGCATATTTTTGCACCCCTTTTGAAATTATTATGGTGCATCTGTGATATACCTAGCTTGTACTCATTCCAACCGAAGGGGTGTGTCTTTAATTTTCCTTTTAAGAAGAAACCTTCTGCAGTGATATGTCTCTATATTGGCAAATGATTATGATAGAAATACCAGGAAACTAATTGGAACTAATAAAGCTCATGAGCATCACGGATGCTAGGTTCACCTTTTTTCTTTTCTTTATCTTACTCAGAGCCCACAGTGTGATAAATTTTATTTTATGTCTCAACTTTTGGTATCACAAAGCAAGGATGAACTCCCTACACCGTACAGCACCTTTAAATACATTATTTGTTGTGCTATTGTGGATGTACCTACCAGATATTTGAATAAACTTTAGCCATTCAATATACATACCAGGAAATTTAGACGCTCTTGTTCGTCACAGGCATAAACACCTTACTGCAAATGTTCTCCGTGTCTCGCCTCCCAGTCGTGATGGGTGGCTCCTACAGCTTCGCCATGCTAACTATCTCCATCATCTTGGCTGGACTCTACGACATGTGGGAGATCC
The DNA here is from genome assembly GCF_018294505.1 of Triticum aestivum. Lineage (NCBI taxonomy): Eukaryota > Viridiplantae > Streptophyta > Magnoliopsida > Poales > Poaceae > Triticum > Triticum aestivum. Next base: position 581,020,710 of record NC_057799.1, on the reverse strand, counting down.
TCACGAGGTACTTACTACCCAGCAGAATTGACTTCTTAACACATAAGAGTTGTTGTACGCAAGCTAAGAAATTTGTGTCACTGCAATAGATAAAACTGGTTCTTTACTAATAAACCATTGTTTGTTGATGTTTTATTTGTGAAATTTGATTACTACTATTTTGATCTTGAGAAGAACATGGCAGCACCTGCAGATTAAACAGCCAGTATATCTCTACTTATTAGCTTCATGATGTGTTATTGCTTCTAGATAGACATGTCTATTTCTTTCGCTGTCATTGCACAAACTTTTTTATTGTGTATATTGCAATGTGAGCTTTCAATTCTTTTACCCAGTTTAACACATATTGGAAGGTGGGAGGATATACCGGTGCAATGGATGAACCAAAACTACCAAGAGGTCAATTGCGTGAGTATATGCCAACTATCTGAATACATATGGCATGAGACTGACGCCCCTTAGTTCCTCCCTGAATGTTTGCTTGTTGACTGCCAGGTCTTCTTTCATCGGAAATTGTTGTGCACTAATAATTTTGTTAGTTCTCACCTTCCCTATTCAAACAGAATTCAAGCACATTACGTGATGTATGTATATAAGAAGCTTAGTCGTGTGTCAGGCTTTGCAAATAAAACTTAGAGCTCAAGTAGTTCAGAATCATACTGAATATTGCTTATCATGTATCTATAATAACAAGCATAACTGACTATGACTTTTTTAGGATATTATTTTCAGATTTAAGGAAAGGAAACCTGACAGAGTTTCAGGTAAGTGGAGTGAGTTCCCTATTTACATTTAAATTGTACTCCCTTCCTTGAAAAGAAGGCATATCAGTTTTGGTCAAAGTCAAACAATGTATTGGTTTGCTCTTTTGCTACATGTTCTTAAATTATTGCATGATGCATCTCTAGGCGGTGAGACCAGAAGCTGGATGATCAAAGCAACTACATGATGCATCTCTGTCTATGTAGCTGCTTACCATAAGCTGGGTGATCAAAGCAATCTACATGATGCATCTTTGTCTATGTAGCTTTACTTAGCATAAACTGATCTTAATGACTTTGTTTAAACCTATGAGCTTACCATCTATGTAGCTTCATACCATCTATATAATGTGTCCCTTCCTATCTACTTCCCTTGTGTATCACATTGTAACGAAGCATTTATGTACCAGCAGTAAAGACTTAGGTGTCTGAATATTCTCGCAATACTTGGCTCCCTCTCGGCCTTTGCGCCATTGGCGCAACGAGTCATCTAGTAGATGTAACAGCACAGCTATGACTGAACAATACAAGCATCTGGGCGAAAGGAAAGGGCTAAGAAAAGTTACCATATTAGTTATTACTCCCTATGTAACTTTTTATAAGACGTTTTCAGAGTCCATGATAGTGTCAAAAAACGTCCTATATTAAGTTACACGTTACGGAGGAAGTATTATGCAACAGAGAACAGCCACACACATTT
>NC_057799.1:581009497-581018993 GCF_018294505.1 Triticum aestivum | reverse complement strand
AAAAGTTGCACATTATTAATTAGAAAGAGATGAAGAGGCGCAGCAATTTGGGACATTCTGCTTGTCTGTTTTTACCTATGTGTAATCTGTAAGACAACGCATCACAACATGAAACCAGTCATACTGAATACTAGTAAAATAATGATGATCATTACAACCATCACTGTTAACGTACATGAAACCTAACACATACCGTCATTACAACATCTAAAAACGGAAGTACCAACGCATTACAACAAGAGCTCACTTACTCCTGGTAGACAGGTTCATTCACCTACCGAAGAAAGTTCTCCATAGCTTCCCCTTGCACATCTGCCACCAGCTCTCCGTCTTTTGTTCGTAGAATTCATTGTCAAGGTCTGCCACCCTCAAGACACGATCTCTCACAGTTGTTAACAATTCATCCAAGGCAGTGATTCTCCTCACCAGAGAGTTCTCATCATCAACGTCAATACAAAGTAGGAAGGCCTCTATCTCTGCAACATTTACTTCACCGTCCTTAATCAAAGCTTCTTCGAATGATCGTAATGCTGTTATAAGGGCTGATGAAGCCTTCTCTGTGCTCTCAGGACCAACATCTCCAAGCCTGTCTCCAGTAACTTCAGATTCTGAATCCTCCTGTGACAAAAAGGGAATTCGGTGTAAAAAAGAATTCAAGTGTTTGTAACTTTGTATAGACAAATATGTTCAACGCAATATATTCTAGTAATACAGATCATATTATCTAGCTTTAACAGAAGCAATGAAAGTGAAATAAGATACCGATACACCACTCACCACTGCCATCTAGAACTTTTAAAATCTACTATCATTATAATATGAAAGCAGTTGAAAAGTAACGGAGTTAATGGGCGGTGAATGTTTAATTGGCTTTAACGTCCCTAATTAGAAACCAAACCAATATCTATAAGATACAAACTCCTCTATCCAACTGAAATTTATCAAATATTATTTTTATTTTATTGAACAATAGGAAAAATAGTTAAGATTTAAGAAAAGAAATGATCAGTTAAGATTCAATGATTAAAAACACACCCATAATAGGTTTCAAGAGCAAAAGAAACAAAGTAGAATATGTTTGCTGTTTTGGAAACAGATTGGAAGATGTTTGACTGTTTTTGGACACTCCTTTCTAAAGAACATGGCCTATTTGGACTCTAGATGGATTAACTACTATAAGAGACAAATATGCACTTGGAAAACACATATACTTTGCGTCCCTTCAAAAACATGCAAGAGGTTAGATAGTGCCATAAGGGATAATCATGTGTAGTATCTAACAGTCGAAGTCAAAGCTTGAATGATGTTGCTTACAAATGCGTTGGTTGCACGCTCAGTTCTCATTGGCAACAAATTATAGAAAAAATTATTCATTAAAAAAGATGTAAATTTAAAGCTGAAATAGAAGATAGCAAAATGCAAAGGAGGAAGAAAATGTAGAAAGGGAAAGAAATTGTGACTTCAGTTGAGAATATAACTTATCTATATCCAAATATTTAAGCACTACTGAAAATTCTAGCTATTGTTATACTAGTTATAGATTATGTATGTGAAGCTTTATGATGATGCTACAATATAATCTGCAGAAACCCTCTAAATATTTAAGATACTGATACATCACTGCCATCTAGAACTTTTTTAATCTACTATTATTATAATATGAAAGCAATTGAAAAGCAACAGTTGAGATTTGGTGCAACTAATGAACGGTTAAAATTTAATTAATTTGAGTGTCTTGACAGTATTCAACCTATTATCAGGAATAAAAAAGAAATGTTAAGATTTTGCGGAGTTAAAACGATTAATATTTAATTGCCTTTGACATCCCTACTTAGAAACCAAACCAATATCCAACTGGAATATATCTGAGGGGGGGGGGGAGCCCCTTTGGGTCTATTGTATGCAGACTTTCCCTACATTTCTGTAAGAGGCTATTTCCAGGACTTGAACCCATGACCTCATGGTCACAAGGCAGCAGCTTTACCACTGCGCCAAGGCTCCCCTTCAACTGGAATATATCTAACTATTACTTTTATGTTATTGAACAGTAAAAAAGGTTGAGATTTAAGAGAAGAAATGAACAGTTAAGATTCGATGATTAAAAACACATCTATACTTTGGTTTAAGAGAGAGAGAGAAACAAAGTTGAATACATTTTCTGTTTTGGGGACATATTGGAGGATGTTGACTCTTTTTGGATGCTCTTTTTTTAAAGAACGTGGCCTATTTGGACTCTATAGAAGGATTAAGAACCATGAGAGATACATATGCACCTAAAAAACACCTATATGTTGCGTCCCTCCAAAAATACAGAAGAGGTTAGATAGTGCCATGGGGATAATTGTGTGTGCTGTCTAACAGTCCAATTCAAAGCTTCAATCATGTTGTGTATGAACACAATGGAGGAATGCTCAGTTCTCAGTGGCATCAAATTATCCAACACATATATGTTAAAAAAGATGTAAATGTAAATCTGAAGTGGAACACAAAAAAATGTAGAAGGAGAAAGAAAATGTAACTTACCATTTAGCATATAACTTATCCATATCCAAATTATTTAAACACTACTAAAAAATCTAGCCGTTCATATATATTAGTTATAAATTATGCATATGGAGCTTTATAATAGTGCTATCATACAATCTGGAGAAACCCTCCAAATATTTAAGCACTACTGAAAATCTAGCTACACATATACTCCCTCAATAAACTAATATAAGAGCGTTTAGATAACTACTTTAGTGATCTAAACGCTCTTATATTAGTTTACGGAGGGAGTACTAGTTATAGATTATGTATATGGAGCTTTATATCATAATGGTATCATATAATCTGCAGAAACCCTGATGCTAGAAGTCGACAATTTTGCATCCTTGTAGTAATGTACATTGTACAAGTGGTTGAGGTCCTTTACTATTTTTTTTATGAACAGTAATATCACTGCCAGCTCCTCTACTATGGGTTATGCAAGTAAGACATGTTACTTTCACTAAAGCTGATAGCATATTTTCACAGCAATACATCAATGCAATCCTCTCAGGAAACTTCATTGCATACAATCTACGGACCAGCCATTAAAAAGAATCCTTAGCACCATGGTCACACAGAAGAATAGGCTCACCATGCTGACCAAAGGAGGCCACGCCAAGTAGGGATGGATAGGGCAGCCAAGTAGCTCTCTTCTCTTGAAATGCTGGTTCAGCTCCGCTGTTTCCAGAGAGAAGGACATGAACCACTCAGGGGATTTGAACTGATCCATGAAATTCTTCCAGGGGCAAACAGAAAGGTATACAAAACCATTGAAAACTGCCATAAGTCGCACCGAGATTGTAGCTTCCGCTGAACAGTTGGTGACCTCCATAAAACTAGCGTGCAACGGGAACATCTTGTGCAGCACAAATCTCTCGACGCCATCATCGCCGGCTGCCGAGATCCAAACAGAAAGCGTGTGTTCCTTCTCATTTACGAAACAGAGCCTCCCATCATTGGTCTGACCAATCTTAAATTTTGGATCTGCCTCTCTCGAGGGCGCCGGCAGATCCATTCGAGAGAACTGAAAGGTATCTGTGTTGAGCACCAAAATGTACTCTGTGATAGCCCCCTTGAATTCCCAACAGATAAACCCACCCACCGTTGTGTGGGTTGTGAACTTGAAGCCCTCAGGCACCAGCGTCGCAGTTTCCGGAAAAATCTGCCACTCCATGGTGTCCGATGAGAAGACAGCAACGCGTGCCCAAGCCCATGAGTAGTCGTGACGGACACAGACCACACCGGACGGCCTCTGACCCTCTCCGGGGAAGAGTGTGTGGAACTCGAGGGAAGTGTCGTCCGGCATGTCACGGTGCCCCTTTGGGTGGAGAAACAGGGCCATCTTTTGGGGGTCGTAGTAAGCTTCCTGCTTGGTGCTCCGGTTTCGGAGGGGGATGTAGCCGTCATCATCGTACTCAAGCGAATGATGGGAGAAATCGATCCCCCACTCGGAAGCGTCGTAGTCTCCGACTCCGAAGGGACTGAATCTGGCGGCAGTGGGGCGCCGTGAGGGGGGGAAGGTAGGTACTACATTGTACATGTAGGGTGACAAGAAGACAACGAGGAGCGGGGGCGCGCGGAAGCGGCCGCGGAAGGCGCGGGACGAACGGACGGCGCCGAGGAATGCGCGGCAGGTGAAGGCGGCGGAGGCGAGGCTGGGGAGGTCCGGGAGGCGGAGGAAGATCTCTCGGAGCTGGTCGTCGTCGAGGGCACTTATGGTGGTGGGAGCGGGTGGTATAGGATGCTCCGGCGGCGGCGGCGGGTGGGAAGCCATGGCTGCCGAGCTCAGGCGGCCACGGATTTGGGAGACCTAGCCGCTTGGAAGTGTGCTTTTCCTTGTTTTTTCAAACGGGAGAAGCGTCCCAAATGACCAGAGAGCTGCATTAAACGTAGAGCGGTGATACGGTGCAGTTTACAGCAGGGCCCAAATGAAATAAAGGTTCACAGACCGCTCCTTGATTTTTACAAGCAGGACCCCAAAGAGTGAATGCAAACATGCAATCCGGTCCAGATCAGGCCCAACGGATCTACTTACGCCGTCGCTAGGTCGAGACCACTTGGGAAGTAGAAGCCATGGACTCTGAGCCGAAGATGATCCGCCTTCGTTTAGCTTTCAATCCGGAGGAAGAAAGGCGGACGCCCTTTGGCCAAAAGAATCAATGGCGGGGTAGCGGAGGCAGACAATCGACCGCCGTTGACGGGCGTCGTAGCTCCTTTTGCGAACACCATTGACGATGAGCTCGTTTCTCACATACTCTTGGAAGAGTTAGGAATGGAAGTTGTGGTTTTTCCACACGAGTCTGTGAGATGGTATTTATTGGCCCAAGAGGGGCTCATTGAGAGAAGAGGTTACGAGGAAAGGTGTGCCCACAAAGCAGCATCGCTTGGGCAAGGGGAAGTGTTTGTATGGGAGAGGGGGGAATAGAAAACTCTCGTTGACGCCATGTCTATTTTTAAGATACATAAGAGGTTTGCACAGCTAAAATTTGGTGCTTTATTGATGAACAAGAACAAAAGGATGTGCTGGTTTGCTCGGTGGAAATTCTGTTTCTCAAAGAAGATAGGCAGATTAAGGTCCATGATTTCAGTACGTTCAGCTTAGCGATGTTGGCAAGCAATGTTGGAGGCTAATCCAAGGTCCAAATTATTTATGTGTGAGTGTGCTCAAAGCAAAACATTCCCCTAATACTCATATTTTTAGTGGCATGCCTAGAAAAATCATCTTTCAGTTGGCAAAGAATCCTCTACGATTTTCAAACTTCCAACTAGCTAGGGGTATATTCAGGGGACCGGTGATCACAACTAGTCTGAATAGGGTGGTTATGACAAGGAGGGTGGTGCCATTATTTAGAATGTTGATGATTTGATTGATCCCATAATGTGAGTCTTGGATGAAGAGTCGGTGAGAACTAGTGTGGTGATTGGCGTTTAAAAAGAAGTGCCGCTCATAGCAAAGACCACAAACACTTGAAATATTGTTATTTTTTCTGTTCACTTAATTGATGACATTACATTCATCTAGCATATGGGTATCAACAAAAAATAATGTATGATCACGAAAGTTCATTTCCACAAATCTTATGATGTTGAGTTCATCCCAGAGAAAAAATGATGTGTTGGTCAACATATCGAGAAGTATCATTCCAAAACTTAATACAACCCCACAAGTTAATGTATGACCGCCTCCAATATTCTAAAAAATATACTACATCAATAATCATGATAGCAATAAATAATTATATGCCAGTCACTTTCAAAAATAATAATTATATACTCCCTCGGTTCTATAATAAAATAATAATTATATACTCCCTCAGTTCCATAATTATTGTCGTGGAGTACCAAACAACTATACCTAGAATCTTAGAGTCAGATATCCCACAGTTCCATTCGCAATAAATGAGCTTGAATCTTCGAGTGTTCTTAGTTTAGAATTAGTGTAGAACCTCGCTATGCCAAAATCTCCCAAACAAATACTACAATAATTAGGCGTCATGGTATAACATTGATGCTCTTTTTAGTCCAATAGCGTATCTCCTAGGTATAGTTAGCGCTTCGTGTAAACCGTAATGCAAGAGTGTATTAATAGGCCTCAAATCACAATGGATGATGGTCCTCCCACTATCATTGTGTAAATAATCCAACACATAGGCTATGTTAGTACATGATTATGCTTTGAGCTAAGCCTAAATGCTTTCTAGCTGTCTGATTCCCTTGGTGATGCAAAAGTGTCCAAGTTCCCACTGGGAACTAAAGCATAAATTAGGGATCTAAAAGAATTGCATTTGTTGTCCTGTGGAGCATTCAATTTTGAGAGGAAAAATGTTTACATGACAAATGCCTCTCAACGCTTTGCACTTGAACTTGAAACTTCCCTTGGCGCCTCGAATCTCAAGGTGATGTATCTTAGACCACCACTTCTATTTTGACTTGCCTCAAGTTGCATCTGCACACTAAACTGTAACTTCCTCAGCCAATTAAGTTAATCTTAGAGAAGTCCACAATAAGAAACTCTAGGGAATCCCATAAATAAGGCAATAATGAAAGTGTAGTTTTTGTGTCCTCGCACAGTTTACAAAGCAAGTCTACAATTGCATTGACACACAACCAATTAGGCCCTTCCCAATGCTCCACGGTGTACATGTGCTAAGGGTGCCACCTATGCAAAAAAAATGAGGTGACAAAGCAATTAAAAAGGAGAGAGAACATCATAGTGACCTCAGGGAGGAAACGGTGATAAACGTGTGAACCTATGCAAAATGACTACCAACCAATGCATGAAGGAGTTTAATTGTTAAATAATTTAATGACGAAAGCTTAGCTACTCTACAAAAAGCTAAGCACCTATGTATTGGGGAGACTAGTGTCACTACTAGGGAAAACCTTATATACAGAATCTTACCAGTAGCGCATTATAAAAACAGACGCTACTGCTACTTAGCAGTAGCGCGCTTCAAAAGAGCACGCTACTAATACACACGTAGCAGTAGCGCGCTAGGGGAAAAGAGCGCTACTGCTACAATTGCCAGGGCGTTGCCCCCAAACCATGTGTTGTAGTAGCGCCTTTCCAAAAGAAGCGCTACTGCTAAAGTACTTAGCAGTAGCGCTTTTCGTCAACAGTCGCTACTGCTAAAGTCTCATCCCCTCACGCCTAAGTTTAGTCCCATACTGCTAAGCGAACAAGGTGTTTACCACCTTAAATACGTTATTTCTCAAACCATCATAAGCACTTGGTCTTCACTGAACTCTATGTGTAGGATCTGTGGCCGCAATAGGAATGTTCACCGGTTCTTAAAAACCGGGGAAGATTCCTATTGACAATTTAGATTCTACACAAAAAGATCATTGATGACTAATGTATTTTTTTACATGCTTAGCCTTAGCACTAGCGCGTTATCAGAATGCGCTACTGCTATGGATTTTAGCAGTAGCGCATTATACTATCCCGTGCTACTGCTAAGTTCAATGTTACGCGCCCCCAACCGGCCGCCTCCCACTCTCCCTCTCCACTCTCACTCCCCCGCACCCCCCGTCGTCCATCGCCGCCGCCGTTCCCCGACAAGCTCTCGTCGTCTGCCGCCGCCGACGCTCCTGCTCCTGCTGTTGGGGAACGTAGCAGAAATTCAAAATTTTCTACGCATCACCAAGATCAATCTATGGAATAACTAGCAACGAGAGAGAGGGGAGTGCATCTTCATACCCTTGAAGATCGCGATGCGGAAGCGTTGCAAGAACGCGGTCGGTGGAGTCGTACACGAAGCGATTCAGATCGCGGCCGAATCCGATCTAAGCACCGAACAACGGTGCCTCCGCGTTCAACACACATGCAGCCCGGTGACGTCTCCCGTGCCTTGATCCAGCAAGGAGAGAGGGAGAGGTTGGGGAAGACTCCGTCCAGCAGCAGCACAACGACATGGTGGTGATGGAGGAGCGTGGCACTCCAGCAGGGCTTCGCCAAGCACTGCGAGAGACGAGGAGGGAGAGGGGTAGGGCTGCGCCAAGAGAGAGGGAGACTCATGTCTATGGCAGCCCCAAAACCCCCACTATATATAGGGGAAGGGGAGGGGCTGCGCCCCCATCTAGGGTTCCCCCCCAGGGGTGGCGGCCAGCCCTAGATGCATCTGAGGGGGCGGCCAGAGGGGGAGAGAGGGGGGCGCACCCTAGGTGGGCCTTAGGCCCATCTGAGCCTAGGGTTTTCCCCTTTCCCCTTTTCCATGCGCCTTGGGCCTCTTGTAGGAGGCGCACCAGCCCACCTAGGGGCTGGTCCCTTCCCACACTTGGCCCACGCAGGCCTCCGGGGTTGGTGGCCCCTCCCGGTGGACCCCCAGAACCCTCTGGTGGTCCCGGTACATTACCGGTGACGCCCGAAACTCTTCCAGTGGCCAAAACCTCACTTTCTATATATTATTCTTTACCTCCGGACCATTCTGGAACTCCTCGTGACGTCCGGGATCTTATCCGGGACTCCGAACAACATTCGGTAACCACGTATATCTATTCCCTATAACCCTAGCGTCATCGAACCTTAAGTGTGTAGACCCTACGGGTTCAGAAACCATGCAGACATGACCGAGACGTTCTCCGGCCAATAACCAACAGTGGGATCTGGATACCCATGTTGGCTCCCACATGTTCCACGATGATCTCATCGGATGAACCACGATGTCGGGGATTCAATCAATCCCGTATACAATTCCCTTTGTCAATCGGTATGTTACTTGCCCGAGATTCGATCGCCGGTATCCCAATACCTCGTTCAATCTCGTTACCGGCAAGTCACTTTACTCGTTCCGTAATGCATGATCCCGTGACTAACTACTTAGTCACATTGAGCTCATTATGATGATGCATTACCGAGTGGGCCCAGATATACCTCTCCGTCATACGGAGTGACAAATCCCAGTCTCGATTCGTACCAACCCAACAGAAACTTTCGGAGATACCTGTAGTGTACCTTTATAGCCACCCAGTTATGTTGTGACGTTTGGTACACCCAAAGCATTCCTACGGTATCCGGGAGTTGCACAATCTCATGGTCTAAGGAAATGATACTTGACATTAGAAAAGCTCTTAGCAAACGAACTACACGATCTTGTGCTATGCTTAGGATTGGGTCTTGTCCATCACATCATTCTCCTAATGATGTGATCCCGTTATCAATGACATCCAATGTCCATGGTCAGGAAACCATAACCATCTATTGATCAACGAGCTAGTCAACTAGAGGCTTACTAGGGACATGTTGTGGTCTATGTATTCACACATGTATTACGGTTTCCAGTTAATGCAATTATAGCATGAACAATAGACAATTATCATGAACAAGGAAATACAATAATAACCATTTTATTATTGCCTCTAGGGCATATTTCCAACACCTGCTCCTCCTCCACTGAGGTAATTCCTCCTCCATACCACGCCCCTCCCTCCACCTCCGGCCGCCCCCTCCTCCCTCCTCCCTCTTCCT
>NC_057799.1:581007073-581009163 GCF_018294505.1 Triticum aestivum | reverse complement strand
TCCTAAACCCAAAATTTTTTTTGTACTGTTCTTGTATAATGTAGTTTTTTTACTGTTTTTAGTAAGAAAATTAATTATTTTTATTTATAGTAAGTGCTTAGTTGAACTAGTTGAGTTAATAGAATTATTTTATTTTTAGTAAGAAAATTTAGGTATATGAGATTTGATGATCTAATTAAAATTTTACTATAGAACTAGTTTATTTTTAGTAAGAAAATTAATAGAACTAGTTTATTTTTAGTAAGTGCTTAGTTGAACTAGTTGAATTAATAGAACTAGTTGAATTTATGTCATTATCACTTTGTCATCAAAGAATGCTATATGAGATTTGATGATCTAATTAAAATTTTACTCGGTGGAATATGCAGGCTTTGTAGAGTCGTGTCTCCTTGGAGTGATCGTCATCCGAGCTACCTCTACTTCCTCTACACCCGAGTCGGTGAGCTAAAAGTCCATCTCCTCTTTGTCCACTCCTCTGTGTGTTGAATAGAGTAGAACTAGGGTATTTAGTCGGTGAGCTCATGTGCGAATGCTTATGATAATTGATCCGGATGGAATTGCAAGTTTAAGCATGAACATCTTTGTATCGCTGGGAAAATCCGAGTGGCCTATGTTTTGCCGGAGTGTTGATTCATTTCCGTTCCGGCAAATTTCAGGCGCTCGATATGTCCTATTTTAGCAAAGGTCATGCCGGATTTTTTCGTGAATTTAAGCATGACTTGTGATAGAATATGTAGGAAATATCGAGTGCCCCGAAGTTGTGTGTTGAGTATCCTGGTAGTTGCCTTCGATCAATTTTCAATTAATGTTTGAACTATGAACATAGGAAATGTCTGACGACGAAAAGGATTTCCGTATTTGCGAATACTGCGAAGACGAGCGCGGCCTATGCGACAGAATCTTCCTAGATGATGATAGATGCTTCAGCATCAAGCTGGACGAGAACTTCGAAGTGGATACAGTAAGTCACAACGACAAGTCTTTTTTCGTAATTAAGCATGACATCTGCTTCATTTGCTTCAACTTATAATTTATTTATTTTACTATTCTACTAGCGTATCCCCTGCCATGCAAGAGTTTTTGTCTTGAATAAGATAGGTTCCAGTCCTATGAAAACTATGGAGGTAAAGAGAGTTTACTTGAAGACCGAGCATGGTTATACTTTCCACGTAAAATTATACAACGCAGACACCTACACCTATTTTGAATGCAAAACTTGGCAAGCACTATGCAAGACTTATGCATTCGAGCCTGATATGGTTATCACCTTTGATATTCGTCCGGAGGATGATATTGTGTAACATCCCAAAATTCTAAATTTTGGAATGTTATATTAAATAAATAGTTTGATTGATTGTTTGATTGTGGTGTGGATGCTTGTGTGAAATTGAGTGAAATTTGAAACTTCTTGAAAGTTAAATGAGAGGGAATAAAAGGACTTTCCCAAACTTTCATTTTGCGTTTATGATCTCCATGAATTCAAATTCATTTCATCACAAAACTCTGGAGTGAAGATGATATGACTTCTTCCATTTAAATAAATGAAAAGGGTTTTGAAAATATTTGAATTTCATTTGGAAATATTTCAAATTCAGAAACTTTATGCAACTCAATGATTTTCACGAGAGAAGATAAAATGACTTCTTCAAAACATCTGAAATATGAGTTGGAAGTTTAAAAGAATCAAATTTAAAGTCCCTTCAAAATTATTTTCAAATTTGGAGTTATTTGGTTTTTATTCAAATTATTTTTCTCCAAAAATAAAATATATGGAAAATAGGTAAAATGATTTTCTACATTAGAAAATTGGAGAGAAATAAATTTGAAACAATTTTGGTATTTTTAAAATGATTTTTATGAGATTTTATTGAACCAGTAGTATTCTTTGATTTATTAAAAATTTGTGGAATTTATTTGATGCTATAAAAATGTTCATGTTGTAGAAAAAAAAATTAAATTTTTTTTGATATATTATATGCCTATGTTAAATTTTATTTTATTTTCTTTATTTTTTGTCGTGTCTGTTTTAAAAAAAATAGTTCCGGACCGATCTGGGCCGAAGCCCAACCGGCCCAAGCCGCCACCGCCAT
>NC_057799.1:580867630-581006685 GCF_018294505.1 Triticum aestivum | reverse complement strand
CCGAGGCCGAAGCCGCTGCCGCCCGCCTCGACGCCGGAGCCGTCGCCGCGGGAACCGTCCCGATCCGCCACCTGACCCACCGGTTTTTCCAGTCTGGTAATAAACTGCCCCGATTCACCGGTTTTCTCTACTCCTAATGAAGCAGTTGGTGAATAGTCTTTACGGTTTTTTTTCGTTGGTTTTTTTTCGTCCTCCTCCCACCTCCCCCGGTCGACCGAAGACACCTCGCACGAAAATAACCGGACGACGGCTGAGGCCCCCTCGTACGAAAATAAACCGAAACAAACGGACGGGCCTGGAAACGACGAACCCTCGCACGAAAGAAACCTCACCACCGAGGCTGCCCTCATCTATTCGCTACAACGACGGGAGCCATGCCGCCGCCGCCACCGCGATCCCTGAAACGCCGCCGATCTATTCGCTACATCGACGGAAACCAGGCGCTAGCCACGGATCCCTTTGCCGGCGCCGAGCAGTCATCGAGGAGCCGGCGCCGAGGTCCTAAAGAGGCGCCGCCGCCATCGTTGCAGGCCTCCGGGTCGCCATCGGGACACCGCTGCCGAGATCCGCCTTCGCCTTCGTCCGGCAGAGGCGGCGGAAGGCAGCCGGGAGGGGAAGCACACAACGACCCGGAAGACATCCGCCCTCACGCGCTCATCGTCTTGCTCGATCTACCCGAGGGCTGCCGATGGGCGCCTCGGCGGCGGCCACGGCGAGATCTGCGTCTGGGACGTGACAATCCCTCCACCCTGGTCGCCGGTGAGATTTCACTGCCTCGATCCTCCCGGTCCCAGTTTATCAGGTCGTCCCTGACAAGAGGGAGCGAGAGATGCTACTGCCGGGCACGTGCACGCACGTGGGGCGGCCGCCTGCGAGCGGGGCCGCGTCCTCTCTCCTTCGTCGACCATGGCCTCCGAACCACTCCGTTGAGCGGTACCTCTGCGCCCAAGTGTCCGCTCCTCGATCTTCAACAGATTTGTTATCTCCTCTCTTCCGTTGCAGGTCAATCCCAATTTGATTTCTTATCTGCTACGTATATTGCATTTGTTCTCCCAAATGGGTCAGCGTGCCTTCTGTGTCAAAATTTGGAGATGTAGTTCTGAAAACCAATGAACAAGGAGAAATTTGGAGATGTAGTTCTAAAAAACAGTGAACAAGAAGCACATGGGAGCCGCTCAATGCTCTACTATTGAAAGTTGAGTAGGTGATTATGAGATGAAGACGCTGGAAGAAGTTGGTGTGGTTGTTTCTCAGTGAAACTTATCTGTAGTCAAGTCATACCCAGCCCGTTGACCATCATCCGAATGCTTCTGATAATAACCAAGTGTTTTCTATTGAATATGTTACAATCCATTCTGAAGCAAACTGAGTTACTAGCAGTTTAAGAAGATGTTATACACCTGACTGATGAAGATCTTTTTTATATCCACAAGGCATTTCATGACGATCCAAGTATATTGCTGATCAAATAGAAAATATGTAATTTTCTGTTTCGGTAATAAACGGGCAATTCAACGTATAGCTGGGGCAGCCTGATTTCCTCTTACACATGCCCGCTAGCAGCAGCAGTTACGACCAGGCGGTTGCGGCCTGACTTGGCGGCTCTTCCTTTTTGTTTTGTGTTTGAATCAGATTTGGTGGTCTCGATTTTACAGGCATGTGTTGATCTTGGCCTTGTTCTGTATGCAGGTAGGGTACACTTGATGTTTCATGTTTGGTGAAAGAAAAGGAGCCTCCTATGTTGATTTCGGGCAAGACATACATTATGCCATGCATTAGTAGATCAATTGCTTCTCTGTGTAGGGGAACGATTAGTGATTGAATCTCTCTGTCTCGTTTCTTGATTATCCAATTAATTTACCCTCATCTATGCATAAATTGGTCCGATTGAGTTATGCCATTTTTCTAATAATCTATATTGGTTCTATATATGACTAGAACAATATGATACGATGCACATCGGTCCGCTTTACTGGCAGTTATCTTTCAAGATGGAGGGGAGGCACTCGTGTGGACCTGCTCAATGTTCGAGGAGATACGGCTGACTAAACAAGGTTATTTTAAAGTTCTTTGTGGTTCATGTTAGCTATCTATCAGTAATAGTACAACCTTGATTTTTATGTCGTCCAGGTTTACCTAACATTCAGTAACATTACTTTCCATTGGAGACTTCTTATAGGAGGTGCTTATAAAATGATGGTTGAACATGTACAGATTTTGGATCACGATCATCTATTTACCAGGCATCAGTTAACTCAAGGCATCGATCAAAATCTAGCATTCTTTGTTGTGTGCACCATGGAGAAGACAAAGAACAGAGATTGTGTGATATATCCGATAGCGCAATATAATTTTCTCTTGCATATTTATAATCTGCCATTTGAATGATGTTTTCTGTGTTGTAGTCAAATCAAGTCAATTTGCAACTTTGGTGTTGTGACGTTGGAGGCCGTGCTCAACAGCAATGGGGGATTGTTCGTTGATGCCCGACCCATGATGCCGGCGAAGGAATGAGAGTCGACGAGGAGTGGACACCATGGGTTTGTGAACTGGCGAAGCCTCCGTTGTCCATTTGGTAATGTCCGACCCATCAGAGGCATAGTATGACTTGCCCCGATTATGATGTCGTCTACAAACATCCGACGGAGGGGAACCCGTCCCAGTTTCCATCTTGATGGTAAGTTCTCTAATCTTCTATCTCATGGGATGTGATGTGGTTGCCTTCATTTTGGCTTTTGACAAAGGGTTGAAATTAGCTTATGTGCTTCCGACAATTAAAATTCCAGTGATATTATCAACCTTCAGCGAGCAGTGACAACGAACTCCATCCCCCCACACCACCACACCCAAATGGCGTAGGATAGACTGATGTTTCATGTGATGTGCTTTAAGCCATGTTTCAGCTTGTCTTGACCCAGCATGTATTTTTAGTTTCAGTTGTTGAGCTCTGCACTATAAAACCGAGAAATACCCAAGGCTTTTTACAGGTCAGGCATGTTTACTAAAATATATAATTTCTAAATCATTTCCAGCAATATGTGAGTTGTTTTCTTGCTCAACCTTACGCTGGGATCATGTCTACAGACTACAAATAGAGGGAAGTTTGCATGTGCCTTACTAGAGACAGATGAACCAATAAAATGATTGGAAAGGTTCTTCCCAAGCAAAAGGTAAGCTGAATCTTGTACAGTTTACTTCATAATATATTTTGGTCAGTATGTTGTTTATTTTCTGAAATTGATACTCCATTGTAGATTACCTATGATGAAAATTACATTCTCTGCGGGCGCTGATTCAGATATATTACTATGGGCAAAGGAAGTTCAAAATTTATCTCAATCAAACATGTGCAAAGGAAAATTCAAAATATGTTATGTCAGGAAAAGATTCTTAAACCAGTGAAGTATCTAGAGGGCTTATTAGGACACTGCTCATATTGTTTGATACTTTACCATCTGGGGATTAGGCTATCGGTGAACACGACAATGTGGCTGTTGGTCACGGATGCCGGGGGCGTGAGCGGGGTTGAGGAGCTCACATGGTGCTATACATGACGACCTGCGAGTGGTGGCAGGAGGTGGCATGCCTGCTACTTGGCTGGAAGTCCGACATGAACTCCCACGACCGGCTGTAAGCATGGTACGTACCCAATCGTCAAACTTTCTTCTTTCACCTCCTTCTTATGTAGAAATTAAACTTCGCTGCACACCGGACATTCCTACTTTCAGTCAGTCATTTCTGCCCATTCCGATTGTTAATACTAAGTGTACATGTCACCCACATTGGACCAGTCTATTGCATTTGAATTACCTTGATCTATGGAAATAGTTATATAGGCATGCTACGTGCAAGTGCTTATCTAGGCAATCCAAAGTTCAGCCTGTAGTTTTATGCACACCATCCCAGTCAGCAATAGATGCATGGTTGCCCATGCGTTGCCACAGAACAATCCTACAGTGGGGCAGTGCTATCCTAAAGTGGGGATGAGAGGATTCAGCGGCTGCACCGGTGGCTTGTCTATCTCCAGGAGATGGAGCGCGCCGCCTCATCGATGTGGGAGCTACATTGCACTAACAGGGCACGATGCCTCATGGATGCGGGAGCTGCAGTGCACTATTTAAGAGTTCAAAAGCATGAAGGAGGAAATTACCGACAAGTGTTTAAGATCACGAAGGAGGATGTCAAAGTTTTCCATTGTCAAGGACTTGTGAGCAAGTAGTATATGGGCTTCACTCTGATTCTAATGAAAAAGTTGGCTATCTGATTCTAAAAATAAGAGCAGAAAATAATAGAGATGTATCTACATGTGTGTGCATTAAAATTCATTTTATTCTGTTAGTCGAGGTTATAACCTTTCAAACTTTACTTATCCAGGTTGTGAAGACCTTCCAGCATTACCCCAGGAAGCTAACACATCAGCTTGTGCCATACGTGGTGTTTTCTTGTTGATGAATGTTGGTCTAGGTAATTTCTTTGATGAACCATGTGACAATTAATAAAGTTAATAAAGGACATCATACTCTTTTTGTCTGCCTTGATCGCAGTGGGGCGGGGGTGAGCCGTTGGAGAGAGAGGCGGGGCAGTGGTGCATGCGTGCAGTGCGTCTGGACGACAGAATGCATGAACGAGTGATTGGTGTGGTGGTTGGCGGTGCTTGGGCATTGATGTTCGATTTGAGAGGAAGAAGAAAGATTAGCTGCTGATTTTGGGGGGAAGAAGAGAGATTGAGCGTGTTGTTGTTGTCGTGTGTGGTCTTGGGAGAGGAATAAAAGAGAGTAGTAAAGAGCTGTAGAGAGATAGCGAGGGATTGAGAGGCTACTACTATTTTTATTGCTGTCGATGCTTGCACAATGCTATTTCTTATTATACGGGGGTATTCATCTTTGGAATAAAAACAATCATCCCCCCCCCCCCTCAATATTTTAGTCATGACTTAGTTTTACTTACTAACCTCTCTTCATATTTATTTGTAGATTGAATTTAGCTTTTTATGAAGTTCTAAAGAATAGTTCTGACCTTTGTGGGTAGTCAACCCAATTCTGGTTCTTGGTTGAAAGCCTCTTGCATCATAGTTTACTCAAAGGCAGCTTCAGATTGATTCTCGTACCTAGGTAGTCATCCTTGGAAGCAATAGTTCTAATTTTTATAAAGAAGCATGTTATTTGTTTGTTTTTGTATAACCAAAAAAATATTTCAAACATATGTTGTGATTAGAATTATGACAGGATCGTTTTTCATCACTATTCTTTTTGGACTTGAATTGATCTATGTCTAAATTACACATAGTGTGTATGAGCAAATTATTATAGTTTGACTTTCATGTCTTGGATCCGTGGCAAATCATAGTCACCTTAGTACTATGTTGCCTTATGCATGTCTTTCTGATGGCCTTATTAAAGATTGCCGGTTCTATGGTTTTAAACACAAGATGATATTTTTGTAGCATATTTAATATAAGTTCTACTCTATAATTTTAAATTCGAAAAACATTTTTAGTTGGGAGAAGGAAAGAAGAAATAAAATGATAGCGCTTTAGAACGGTAAAAAAAATAAGTCGGCAATACAGCCTGTGCGTTCTACTAGTCTTTTTAGGTTTTCGGTTTATTTTTTCGGTTCGATCTATTTAGCGATCGTTCGTTTGTTAGGGTTCTGTAGCGAACAGATTCGTTAGGTTAGTTTCTGTTAGCGAGCGTTCGCTCGATAGACTTTTCTTTTTTCTGTTTATTTTATGTCAGGGACCTATCCTTGAATATTTTATTTACAGATTAGCCCCAGGTTTTCAAACGATCGCAACTTTTTACTCGTTTGTCCAAATCCAACGAAACCAACGCCCACTTCCTCATTATGATCTCCTCTATACATATAACCAACTTAAACATATTTTTGAAAGTTTAAAATTTGATTTCAAATAGATTTGAATCTCTTTTGTTCATAACTTGAGTTTTATAACTCCGATTTAGTTGATTCTTTTTGCAAATTGAAGCTGTTGACCTAAACGTTCCGATAAGGCCAAATCCACCTAATTTTTGTACTGTTAGAAATTGTTTTCTGTTGCAAGAGTTAATCGGTTGTTTTTGAAGTTTTCCGAGATCTTTTTCTTCAATTCCTTTTGCATGATTTCTTATGTGTGGTTACTATTGCTTGCTCACGATAGATTGACCGGAGTGTGATGAATAGAACTATCAAGAGTTATGAGTGCGAATCATCTTCATCAACAGTACAAGGCAAGTTCACACTTTGATCATACTTTTCATTACCCAGTTTTATGCATTAGTTTCAATCCTCAAACACTGCATGGTTAGGACTTGATAACATGTGGGTATTGGGAAGTAGTTGATCAGGTAGAACCTATTGTATTATATTCAAACCCTTGGGAGTTACTACATTATGCTTACTGCTATGCTATGCTCGTAAACGTGGTTTGGTTTTGAGAGAATTCATGAAAGATGTGAGAGTTGTTGTTAACTAAGGTTTAACTTAAGGTGGTTACTTTCATACACATCTGGGTCGATTGGTTGGGGCACCCTGGAGCACCCAGTGGTTTGCCCGGGCACCTAGAGAACCCAGTGCTTGCCCAAGAGGATCCCGGAGTACCCGTGTGATCACCCTATGGAATGCCACCCAGGCTCAAAGGGATCATAAGATTTATTCATGCTAGAAACTTCCGTGTGCAGCCACAAGCCATTATGGGCTCTGGCGTAGTTGAGTATGTTGTGTGACTTCTTTCAGTGGTAGGATAACAGATGTAGGGGAAAGTAGGTGGTACTGTCTACCAAGAGTAAAGAGTTAATGCTTCAAAAAGACTGTGTCTCGATCATCCGTTTCTCAAACATCATGTAGTGCGAGAAATTCAACGGAGGAGATCGAGTCTTGTGGGGAAAAGTGTGCAAACCTCTGCAGAGTGTACAAACTAATCATGGTTAGCCGTGTCGCCGGTTATGGACGTCTTGAGTGTCTGGTACTTGGATTATCATGTTGATCTCAACACTTTACTTAATTAATTTGGTTGGGTTAATGATTACTATTTTGGGATTGAGTTGGAGGAACCTTCTCAATTTTTCAATCAACTTTGTAGTTAAATAAAATATATTTTGTAGGGAAAAATTGGCTTTATGCAAAATTTAACTTAGAGCCTCCACCAGCCAAATATGCATGTAGTGATAGCTATTATTCCTCATTGCTCTATGGTGTGAATTTGCCAGTACATTCAATGTATTAACCTACATGGCTGCAACGTCTCATGTTGCAGGAATTTTACGACAAGTAAGTGATACGTTAGGGTTACGATGTCTACACTCAACTTTCCCGTTGGAGTTGTTTGGACTCCACAACCCTGTTGTTACTTCTGCTATATGGATTAAGGTAATAGTATTTACTTTACTTTATACATTTGATTTACCTCTGTTATAAATCCTCGAGTACTGTGTGTGTCAGCATACCGATCCAGGGATGACACTTAAGCACAGAGACTTCGATCCATTCGGGTCTGGTCGCTACGTATTGAAGGTAATATCGACATCTGGGTCGCTGTGTAGACACCTCCAGTTCTACCATTATGTGAGTTTCTCAACCATATTTATGTCTTGGATATTGTTTATTCAAAAATAGTTGACAACTATTTTCTATTGCAGCTTATTTCCATTCAAGCAAACATGTCCGGCGCTTGGTAGACATGACCGTCCACTGTCCCGGGGCCGAACTAAATTGCGAGGAGATAAGTCATTATGTTTCATGGCTTTAGGATCTTGATGTTGTCAAGACAAATTATTTTCCTGGACTTAGAAATCTTAGTACTCAAAATGTGCGACCAATAGTGTTCATATTGAACTATGGTCACATCTATTTAGGAAAGATTGATACGTCTCCAACGTATCTACTTTTCCAAACACTTTTGCCCTTGTTTTGGACTCTAACTTGCATGATTTGAATGGAACTAACCCGGACTGACGCTGTTTTCAGCAGAATTGCTATGGTTTTATTTTTGTGCCGAAAAAAACTTCTCGGAATGACCTGAAACTTCACGGAGAATATTTTTGGAATTTATAAAAAATACTGGCGAAAAAATCAGCATCAGGGGCCCATACCCTGTCCATGAGGGTGGAGGGCGCGCCCCCTGCCTCGTGGGCCCCCTGAGACTCCACCGACCTCAACTCCAACTCCATATATTCACGTTCGGGAAAAAACAGAGAGAAGGATTCATCACGTTTTACGATACGGAGTTGCCGCCAAGCCCTAAACTCTCTCGGGAGGGCTGATCTGGAGTCCGTTCGGGGCTCCGGAGAGGGGAATCCGTCGCCGTCGTCATTATCAGCCATCCTCCATCACCAATTTCATGATGCTCACCGTCGTGCGTGAGTAATCCCATCGTAGGCTTGCTGGATGGTGATGGGTTGGATGAGATTTATCATGTAATCGAGTTAGTTTTGTTAGGGTTTGATCCCTAGTATCCATTATGTTCTAAGATTGATGTTGCTATGACTTTGCTATGCTTAATGCTTATCACTAGGGCCCGAGTGCCATGAATTCAGATCTGAACCTATTATGTTTTCATGAATACATGTGAGTTCTTGATAGTCAATAGTCATCTACTATGTGTTATGATCCGGCAACCCCGAAGTGACAATAATCAGGACCCCTCTCGGTGATGACCGTAGTTTGAGGAGTTCATGTATTCATTAAGTGTTAATGCTTTGGTCTGGTACTCTATTAAAAGGAGGCCTTAATATCCCTTAGTTTCCAATAGGACCCCGCTGCCACGGGAGGGTAGGACAAAAGATGTCATGCAAGTTCTTTTCCATAAGCACGTATGACTATATTCGGAATACATGCCTACATTACATTGATGAACTGGAGCTAGTTCTGTGTCACCCTATGTTATAACTGTTGCATGAGGAATCGCATCCGACATAATTATCCATCACTGATCCATTGCCAACGAGCTTTTCACATATTGATCTTTGCTTAGTTACTTTTCCGTTGCTACTGTTACGATTGCTACAAAAACTGCTACTGTTACTTTTGCCACCGTTACCATTACTTCCATACTACTTTGCTACTAAATACTTTGCTGCAGATATTAAGTCTTCCAGGTGTGGTTGAATTGACAACTCAGCCACTAATACTTGAGAATATTCTTTGGCTCCCCTTGTGTCGAATCAATAAATTTGAGTTGAATACTCTACCCTCGAAAACTGTTGTGATCCCCTATACTTATGGGTTATCAAGACTATTTTCTGGCGCCGTTGCCGGGGAGCATAGCTCTATTCTTTGAGTCACTTGGGATTTACATCTCTTGATCACTATGAGGAACTTGAAAGAACCAAGATTTATCCCTCAACTACGAGGGGAGGTAAGAATCTGCCATCTAGCTCTGCACTTGATTCACCTTCTATTATGAGTAAACTTGCGACACCTACTCTTGCTATTGATTCTGATATGTCGCATGTTATTGATGAGGCCACTTCTGCTTTGCATGATACTTATGATGAAACTACTTCTATGCTTGATAATACTGTGCCATTAGGTGAATTTCTTGATGAACAACTTGCTAGGGTTAGAGAGAATGAAATTATTGAAACTGATAATATTGATGAAAGTGATGGTGAAGATTCTCCCCCTAGATATGAATTGCCTGATGTGCCTGAGGGTTATGTTATGGATGAAGAAACTGGTAGAGATCTTTTTGCTTGCAAAGATAGATATGATCTTAAGAAACTGTTAGCTAAGCTGAAAGAAAAATCTCTGAATGCTAGAATGAAATATGACCTTGCTTTTGCTACTTCACCTATCTGTATTTCTGATAAGGATTATGATTTCTCTGTCAATACTGAGTTAATTACTTTGGTTGAATCTGATCCTTTCTATGGCTATGAATCTGAAACTGTTGTGGCACATCTTACTAAATTGAATGATATAGCCACCCTATTCACTCACGAGGAAAAAATTCTCATTAAAGGGTGATGCTAAAACATGGTTTAATTCTCTTAATCCTGGTTGTGTGCGTAGTCCCCAGGATATGATTTATTACTTCTCTGCTAAATATTTCCCCGCTCATAAGAAACAAGCTGCCTTAAGGGAAATATATAATTGTGTGCAAATTGAAGAAGAGAGTCTCCCACAAGCTTGGGGGAGGCTTCTCCGATTACTTAATGCTTTGCCTGATCATCCTCTCAAGAAAAATGAAATACTTGATATCTTTTATAATGGACTAACTGATACTTCCAGAGACCACCTGGATAGTTGTGTTGGTTGTGTTTTCAACGAAAGAACTGTTGAGCAAGCTGAATTGCTATTGAATAATATATTGAGTAATGATAATGATTGGACACTTCCTAAACCAACTCCTAAGCCAACTCCGAAGAAAAGAGGTATTCTATTTCTCAGTCCTGAAGATAAGCAAGAGGCAAAGAAATCTATGAAAGAAAAAGGTATTAAAGCTGAAGATGTTAAGAATTTACCACCTATTGAAGAAATACATGGTCTTGATAACCCGACACAGGTAGTGGAGGTAAATTCTCTCTATAGATTTGATAAGGGTGAAATCCCATCTACTAAGTTTGCTAGCCAATGCTTGGATGAGTTTGATAATTTTATTGTTAAACAAGAAAACTTCAATGCTTATGTTGGTAGACAATTGAAATGAAATGCTTATATGATTGAACACTTGAGTGATTATATGTCTAGAGTTAAAGGTGACCTTAGACTTATTAGTGAACATGCTTCTATGGTTACCACTCAAGTAGAACAAGTGCTTAAAGCTCAAAATGATTTGCTCAATGAATTAAATAATAAGAGAAATAATAATGCTGTTAGAGTTGTGACTAGAGGGGGTAAAATGACTCAGGAACCTTTGTATCCTGAGGGCCACCCTAAGAGAGTTGAGCAAGATTCTCAGAGAACTAATGTTGATGCACCTAGTCCTTCTAAGAAGAAAAAGAAAAATGATAGGACTTTGCATGCTTCTAGTGAACCTGTAGTTGACACACCTGAGAATCCCAATGATATTTCTATTTCTGATGCTGAAACACAATCTGGTGATGAACATGAACCTAGTGATAATGTTAATGATGATGTTCATGTTGATGCTCAACCTAGCAATAACAAGGATGTGGAAATTGAACCTGCTGTTGATCTTGATAACCCACAATCAAAGAATCAACGTTATGATAAGAGAGACTTCGTTGCTAGGAAGCACGGTAAAGAAAGAGAACATGGGTTCAGAAACCCATACCTTTTCCTCCTAAACCATCCAAGAAAAAGGATGATGAGGATTTTGAGCGCTTCGCTGAAATGATTAGACCCATCTTTTTGCGTATGCGTTTGACTGGTATGCTTAAAATGAATCCTTATGTTAAGTACATGAAAGATATTGTTACAAATAAAAGAAAGATACCGGAAGCTGAAATTTCCACCATGCTTGCCAATTATACTTTTAAGGGTGGAATACCTAAGAAACTAGGAGATCCAGGAGTACCAACTATACCATGCTCCATTAAAAGAACTATGTTAAAACTGCTTTATGTGATCTTGGAGCCGGTATTAGTGTTATGCCTCTCTCTTTATATCGTAGACTTGATTTGAATAAGTTGACACCTATTGAAATATATTTGCAAATGGCCGATAAATCAACTACTATACCTGTCGGTATTTGTGAGGATGTGGCTGTTGTGGTTGCAAACGTTACTATTTTAACAGACTTTGTTATTCTTGATATTCCTGGGGACGATAGTATGTCGATTATCCTTGGTAGACCCTTTTTGAATACTGCAGGGGATGTTATTGATTGCAACAAAGGCAATGTCACTTTTCATGTTAATGGTAATGAGCATACGGTACACTTTCCGAGGAAACAACCTCAAGTCCATAGTATCAATTCTATTGGAAAAACTTCAACGGTTATTATTGGAGGTTTTGAATTCCCTCTTCCTACTGTCAAAAAGAAATATGATATTCTATTGTTGGGGACGTGCATATCCCCGTTGAGGTAACGTAGTGTTATTTGAAAATTCTCTGGTTTCATGTTATTCAGAAAGAGTTTGTTAACAAGGCTTGATCAACCTTGTTAGTGGATTCCTTTTGATGAGAATGAGATGGATGAAGTTAGAAAGCACAACTCTCTGTACCCTCTTTTTACTTTCTGTTATTTAGATTAAATAAAGCAAAAATAGTATTTTCTGTCTGTTTTCTGAATTATCCTTGCAATAAAAAAATACCTCGAAAATAAAAGTTCTCCAAACGTCCTGAAAATGAAATATGATTTTTTGTAGAATATTTAAGAATATCTGGCACTGATAACTCACCAGGGGACCCCACCATCTGGCCACGAGGGTGCAGGGCGCGCCCCCCTGCCTCATGGGCCCCACATGGACCCCCTCCACTTTATTATGCACCCACTCACTTCGTCTTCCTCCAGAAAAAATCCTCCCATAGCTCAAACCCGTGTTCTAGCTCATCTTGCTACCATTTTCGATCTCCTTGCTCAAAGCTTCATTCACAAAACTGTTTTGGGGGATTGCTCTTCGGTATGTGACTCCTCCAATGGTCCAATTAGTTTTTGTTCTAGTGCTTTATTTATTGCAAATTTTTGCTGCTAAGGTGACCATGTTCTTGAGCTTGCATGTCAAATTTATATGGTCCCAAGTGGTTCTAATGCATGAGATAGTCTCTAGGAACTTGTGGGAGTAGTTGCTATTAATCTTGTTGGGTTTGGTTCACTTTTATTTTGAGTCACTAAAAATTTCAGAAATTTTCCAGAGAAACAAAAATGTCCAGGAAAATGTACCAAGGTGGTTCCTCAAGGAAGCAAGGACCAAGGCTCGCGATACGCGAGCCGAATGATGAACCACCGAGGGAAGCTCAGGTGCGGCCTTGTGAATGGCCGTCAGAGGAGTTTATGGTCCAGGCAGGAATCAAGGATGAATTTGACACGTATGTGCGTAACGCTGATCTTGAGGGCTTCGTGTCAGATAAGTGCCCACAATACTACTACCTAACTGATTCCTTTGTGAGAAGGTTTAAATTTACATCCTCGCGCAATTCTCACACTGTTTTATTTGATCTTTATGATAAATCATATACCATGGACCTAGAAGATTTTAATACTGCTTGTAAACTCCCGCAGTGGGGCAATGTTAGTGAACCTCGCAAATCTGAATATAAAGACTTTCTTGCTAGTATCACTGTGGGGGAATCTAGAGAAATCACACAAGCTACCATAGGGAGCATTCACTTTCCTTCCGTACATTATTTTTCTATCTTCGTAGGTAGATGCATTAATGGTAAAGATGGGGCTTGTCACATGTGCGTTCCAGATCCTAGTGTCCTCAAGAGTGCAGTATTAGGTGATAAACAATATAACTTGGGGGCCATTGTTGCACGAAGGTTGCATCTTAACGGTTTAAGTGGAGACGTGTTTGGTGGAATTTATGCAACTCGTGTAGCTAATTATCTTGATGTACCCATACGTGAAAATGATATGGAGTTACCTCCTGCTTATCTGGATTATAATGCTATGGTTCGCCATCAGTTTGTTGAGAGGAATGAACAGTCCCTCCAGTATCGACTAATCTTTGACAGACGTCGCACTATCCATGTTGCTCTCTCTTGATAACCCACAAGTATAGGGGATCAATTGTAGCCTCTTTCGATAAGTAAGAGTGTCGAACCCAACGAGGAGCTAAAGGTAGAACAAATATTCCCTCAAGTTCTATCGACCACCGATACAACTCTACGCACGCTTAACGTTCGCTTTACCTAGAACAAGTATGAAACTAGAAGTGGGTAAAAGAGGGGTTACACCGCTGCATAGAGGGGGGAAGAGTTGGTGATGATGGCGGTGAAGTTGTTGGTGAAGATTGCGATGATGATGGCCCCCGGTGGCACTCCGGCGCCACCGGAAGCGAGGGGGAGAGAGCCCCCCTCCTTCTTCTTCTTCCTTGACCTCCTCCCTAGATGGGAGAAGTGTTTTCCCTCTGGTCCTTGGTCTCCATGGCATGGGAGGGGCAAGAGCCCCTCCGAGATTGGATCTGTCTATCCGTCTCTCTCTGTTTCCGCGTTCTCAGATCTGGCCTTTCACCGTTTCTTTTATAACCGGAGATCCGTAACTCCGATTGGGCTGAATTTTGGACACGATCTCTATTCGGAAATTAGCTTCCCTGCGGAGAAAGAAGGGCTCCAACCGCCTTACGGGGTAGCCACGAGGGTCCAGGGCGCGCCTGACCCCCTGGGGCGCGCCCCCTGCCTCGTGGCCCCCTCGGGCATCGTATCGCGTTGATTCTTCTTCCCAAAAATCATAAATATTCCAAAAAAATCTCTGTCAGTTTTTATCCCGTTTGGACTCCGTTTAATATGGATTTTCTGCGAAACATAAAACATGCAACAAATAGGAACTGGCACTGGGCACTGGATCAATACGTTATTCCCAAAAATAGTATAAAAATTTGCCAAAAGTATATGAAAGTTGTATAATATTGGCATGGAACAATCAAAAATTGTAGATACGACGGAGACCTATCAGCATCCCCAAGCTTAATTCCTGCTCGTCCTCGAGTAGGTAAATGATAAAAAAGATAATTTTTGATGTGGAATGCTACCTAGCATAATCTTGATCATGTATCTAATCATGGCATGAATATTAAGACACGAGTGATTCAAAACAATAGTCTATCTTTTGACATTAAGACAATAATACTTCAAGCATACTAATAAAGCAATCATGTCTTTTCAAAATAACATGGCCAAAGAAAGTTATCCCTACAAAATCATATGGTCTGGCTATGCTCCATCTTCACCACACAAAGTATTTAAATCATGCACAACCCCGGTTTTAGCCAAGCAATTGTTTCATACTTTAGTATTCTCAAACTTTTTCAACTTTCACGCAATACATGAGCGTGAGCCACGGATATAGCACTATAGGTGGAATAGAATATGATGGTGGGGGTTTATGTGGAGAAGACAAAAAGGAGAAAGTCTCACATCGACGCGGCTAATCAACGGGCTATGGAGATGCCCATCAATTGATGTCAATGTGAGGAGTAGGGATTGTCATGCAACGGATGCACTAAGAGCTATAAGTGTATGAAAGCTCAAATTGGAAACTAAGTGGGTGTGCATCCAACTTGCTTGCTCATGAAGGCCTCGGGCATTTGAGGAAGCTCATCATCGGAATATACAAGCCAAGTTCTATAATGAAAATTCCCACTAGTATATGAAAGTGATAACTCAAGAGAATCTCTATATGAAGAACATGGTGCTACTATGAAGCACAAGTGTGGTAAAAGGATAGTAACATTGCCCCTTCTCTCTTTTTCTCTCATTTTTTTATTTTCTTTTATTATTATTATTATTTTTTATTTTTTTGGTGGGCTTCTTTGGCCTCTTGTATTTTTTTGTAAAGTCCGGAGTCTCATCCCGACTTGTGGGGGAATCATAGCCTCCATCATCCTTTCCTCACTAGGGCAATGCTCTAATAATGATGATCATCACACTTTATTTACTTACAACTCAATATTACAACTCGATATATAGAACAAAGATATGACTCTATATGAATGCCTCCGGCGGTGTACCGGGATGTGCAATGATCTAGCATAGCAAAGATATCAAAAAAGGGACAAGCCATGAAAACATCATGCTAGCTATCTTACGATCATGCAAAGCAATATGACAATGAATGCTCAAGTCATGTATATGATGATGATGGAAGTTGCATGGCAATATATTTCGGAAGGGCTATGTAAATGCCATGATAGGTAGGTATGGTGGCTGTTTTGAGGAAGATATAAGGAGGCTTATGTGTGATAGAGCGTATCGTATCACGGGGTTTGGATGCACCGGCGAAGTTTGCACCAACTCTCGAGGTGAGAAAGGGCAATGCACGGTACCGAAGAGGCTAGCAATGATGGAAGGGTGAGAGTGCGTATAATCCATGGACTCAACATTAGTCATAAAGAACTCACATACTTATTGCAAAAATTTAGAAGCTATCGAAACCAAGTATTAGACGCATGCTCCTAGGGGAAGGGTTGGTAGGAGTTAACCATCGCGCGATCCCGACCTCCACACAAAGGATGACAATCAAAAAATAAATCATGCTCCGACTTCATCACATAACGGTTCACCATACGTGCATGCTTCGGGAATCACAAACCTCAACACAAGTATTTCTACTAATCCACAACTACTCACTAGCACAACTCTAATATCACCACCTTTATATCGCAAAACTATTGCAAGGAATCAAACATATCATATTCAGTGATCTACAAGTTTTATGTAGGTTTTATGACTAACCATGTGAATGACCAATTCCTGTCAACTCTCTAAATAGATATAAGTGAAGCAAGAGAGTTTAATTCTTTCTACAAAAGATATGCCCACGCTCTAACAAATATAAGTGAAGCGAAAGAGCATTCTACAAATGGCGGTTTTCTATGTGAAGAGAAACAGGCAATCCAAACTTCAAATGATATAAGTGAAGCACATGAAGCATTCTATAAAGTCATACTCAAAAGATTTAAGTGAAGTGAAAAGAGCATTATATAAATCAACCAAGGACTATCTCATACCAGCATGGTGCATAAAATAAAAGTGAAAACTAAATGCAAAAGACGCTCCAAGATTTGCACATATCGCATGAACGAAACGAATCCGAAAACATACCGATACTTGTTGAAGAAAGATGGGATGCCTTCTGGGGCATCCCCAAGCTTAGACGCTTGAGTCTCCTTGAATATTTACTTGGGGTGCCTTGGGAATCCCCAAGCTTGAGCTCTTGCCTCTCCTCCTTTTCCTCATATCGAGACCTTCTTGATCATCGAACACTTCATCCACACAGAACTTCAACAGAAAGCTCGGTAAGATCCGTTAGTATAATAAAGCAAATCACTACTCTAAGTAGTGTTGCAAACCAACTCATATTTTGTTTTTGCATTTTAGCTACTGTAATATAACTTTTCCATGGCTTAATCCACTGATAGAAATTGATAGTTTCATCAAAACAAGCAAACTATGCATCAAAAACAGAATCTGTCTAAAACAGAACAGTCTGTAACAATCTGAACATTAACCATACTTCTGGTACTCAAAAAATTCTGCCAAAATTAGTAAACATAAAAAATTTGTATAGAAAGACAGTGCAAAAAGAATCAGAACCGTTTGACATTCCAGTAAAAAATGTAAAATCGCGCACTACAGCCAAAGTTTCTGTCCTACACCGTACAAACCAACAAGCATTGTAAACATCCTAAAGCCAACCTTGGCACATTATTTTTATAATACAATGGAATTGTACAAGGGGATAATTATTTTTGTTGAAAAGTTTATGTAAGATTCACAAAGTTTCCGTGGGCATGAACAAAGTTCAAGGACGTCCCCCACTTTCACAATGCTCGTCTATCTCACTTTCACTTTTCTTTTTGAAAAGTTTTAGGTTCTCCTCTTTATTTTTTTGTTTTAAAACTATTTAAAAGCACTCAAACAGAAATAAATGACTCTCTAAAACTTTCGGGTTGTCTCCCTGGCAGCGCTTTCTTTAAAGCCATTAAACTAGGCATATAGTGCTCAAGTAATGGATCCACCCGGATCCCAAGGTAACATATATCATGCAACAACGAAGTTTAACTCTCTTCCTATGCATCGGCATGTCATAAAAGAACAATTCATGCACACAAAAGTAAAGGCCAATGCATAGTATAAATAGTTTCTTGCAATTTTATCGTGTTGGAAACATAGAGAGATGGAGATATAGTTCCTCTCTCATAATAATTGCAAGTAGGAGCAGCAAGCACATGCATATTATATCTATCAAAATCATCATGTGTAGTAGTAAAATGCAGCCCATCAATATAATCCTTAATAAGTGCAAACTTCTCCGATATAGTGTAGTTTGGAGAATTCAAAAAGATGATAGGACTATCATGCGTGGGTGCAATAGCAACAATTTCATTCTTAACATAAGGAACTACAGCAAGTTCATCTCCATAAGCATAATTCATATTGGCATCATGGCCACAAGCATAGCAAGCATCATCAAAAAGGGGTATTTCAAGAGAATCAATGGGATCATAACAATCATCATAGCAATCATCCTTCGGTAAGCACGAAGGGAAATTAAACAATGGATGAGTTGAAGAGTTACTCTCATTAGAAGGTGGGCACGGGTAGCTAATCCGCTCTTCCTCCTTTTGTTCTTCGCTCTCCTCATCATCTTTTTCATCCAGTGAGCTCACAGTTTCATCAATTTCTTATTCCATAGACTCCTGCAAAATATAAGTCTCTTCTTGGACAGCGAAGGAGTCCTCAATATATGGTTTAACATAGGCATTAGACGCATAATTATCATAACAATATCTAAGTATGGTAAAATTTTCAGATTTGTAAAGAGTAGCACCATATTTTTCAATCAAAGAAGCAATTTCATAAGCACCCTTAAAAGCCACAAATTCTTCAATTTGTTGAACATCATAGTAATTATAAACACCCTTAGCATACGAAGATACGATTCCATTATCACTAAACTCACATTGGTAGGGAAGGTGTTTCTTAGGGTTTTCAGAACAACAAGTAAAATCATATATTTCACATAAATTCCAAGCATAGAATTGCAAACGTTGAATTTGATCCAGTAAAAGTTTCCCTTTTTTAGATATGCGGTGTCGCACATAACAAGCATGCTCATCTAAAGATTTGCCCTCAACTAAGCTAGTTGGGGTTTCAGCACGAGCACATAGGGATCGAAGATGATCCAAGTAAAAAGCTTCAGGAGTGTGATAGATTTTGAGTGGTTCTTCAACCATTGGTTCAGTAGGTACAACTAATTTTTTTGGTATTTTGCGTTTCCTACCCATAACTAAAGATAGAAAACAACTAAGAACAGCAAATAAAAATTACTTAGAGATAAAGCAAACAAGCACACACGAGAATCTTCACCCCACGCCATTGCTCCCCGGCAACAGCGCCAGAAAAAGGTCTTGATAACCCACAAGTATAGGGGATCAATTGTAGCCTCTTTCGATAAGTAAGAGTGTCGAACCCAACGAGGAGCTAAAGGTAGAACAAATATTCCCTCAAGTTCTATCGACCACCGATACAACTCTACGCACGCTTAATGTTCGCTTTACCTAGAACAAGTATGAAACTAGAAGTACTTTGTAGTTGTTTTTGGATAGGTTTGCAAGATAATAAAGAGCGCGTAAATAAAAAGTAGGGGCTGTTTAGATAAAGACACAACTAAATTAGTTTTAGTAAAGAGCTTTTTGTCACGAGAAAGTTATTTGTCCCTAGGCAATCGATAACTAGACCGGTAATCACTATTGCAATTTTATTTGAGGGGGAGGCATAAGCTAACATACTTTCTCTACTTGGATCATATGCACTTATGATTGGAACTCTAGCAAGCATCCGCAACTACTAAAGATCATTAAGGTAAAACCCAACCATAGCATTAAAGTATCAAGTCCTCTTTATCCCATACGCAACAACCCCCTTACTCGGGTTTATGCTTCTGTCACTCAAGCAACCCACTATAAGCGAATCATGAACGTATTGCAACACCCTACAGTGGGAATCCCTCACGTTTGCGCGACACGGAGAGCACCATAGGACAGCACCAATAATAAAACATGCAACTCAAACCAATCACGATCATCAATTAACCCATAGGACAAAACGGATCTACTCAAACATCATAGGATAGCCATACATCATTGGGAAATAATATATAGCGTTGAGCACCATGTTTAAGTATAGATTACAGTGGGTAAAAGAGGGGTTACACCGCTGCATAGAAGGGGGAAGAGTTGGTGATGATGGCGGTGAAGTTGTTGGTGAAGATTGCGATGATGATGATGGCCCCCGGTGGCACTTCGGCGCCACCGGAAGCGAGGGGGAGAGAGCCCCCCTCTTTCTTCTTCTTCCTTGACCTCCTCCCTAGATGGGAGAAGGGTTTTCCCTCTTGTCCTTGGTCTCCATGGCATGGGAGGGGCGAGAGCCCCTCCGAGATTGGATCCGTCTCTCTGTCTCTCTCTATTTCTGCGTTCTCAGATCTGGCCTTTCACCGTTTCTTTTATAACCGAAGATCCATAACTCCGATTGGGCTGAATTTGGACACGATCTCTATCCTGAAATTAGGTTTCTTGCGGCGAAAGAAGGGCTCCAACCACCTTACGGGGTGGCCACGAGGGTCCAGGGTGTGCCTAACCCCCTGGGGCACGCCCCCTGCCTCGTGGCCCCCTTGGGCATCTATCGCGTTGATTCT
The DNA here is from genome assembly GCF_018294505.1 of Triticum aestivum. Classification (NCBI taxonomy): domain Eukaryota; kingdom Viridiplantae; phylum Streptophyta; class Magnoliopsida; order Poales; family Poaceae; genus Triticum; species Triticum aestivum. Next base: position 580,986,428 of record NC_057799.1, on the reverse strand, counting down.
ACTTCCCAAGAATCATAAATATTCCAAAAAAATTCTCCGTCAGTTTTTATCCCGTTTGCACTCCGTTTGATATGGATTTTCTGCGAAACATAAAACATGCAACAAACAGGAACTGGCACTGGGCACTGGATCAATATGTTAGTCCCAAAAATAGTATAAAAAGTTGCCAAAAGTATATGAAAGTTGTATAATATTGGCATGGAACAATCAAAAATTATAGATACGACGGAGACGTATCACTCTCCCTGCTCCTACTTTCTTTGATTTTCAGGCAAAAAGGAGATATGTTATAACTAGGGAGGAGGCGAACGAGTACGAGAGGAGGACGGAGGCAGCTCGCCTCCAAGCTGCAGCTCTTGAGGCAGTAGCTGCTGCATCTCAGTACAACCCCAGTTACGACTTTGGATATCCGCCAGGCCAGCCGTGGCCATAGACCAACTTAGGCCAAAAGCCTAAGCTTGGGGGAGTACATATTTCTCACTCATATTACATTCATGTTCACACACTCATTCCAGTTATCGGTGCTCATACTTTTTCATTGTACTATCCATGCTAGTTTATTTTCTTTTCTAAGCCTTCTTCTTGTGCCTTTAAAAAACCTTAAGAAAAACCAAAAAAATAGTTGTAGCTTTTAGCTAGTTTACTTTTCATGCCTGTAGTAGTAGTAATTAAAAGAAAACCCAAAAAGATTTCCCGTTCTTCTTTTGTTTGTTGGGAGCTTTCCCGTGTAAATAGTTTTATTTCTTTTCTTTTCTTTGGGGTCGAGAGGAGAAGACCATAATGAAAATGTTGAGTGGCTCTCATATGCATTATTGTTGATTTAACCAAGAGCCCATATCACCTTGTCTTCTCCCTTGTATTAAATGCTTGCAGATTCCAGCTTAGTCCAATGCACGTGCACTATTATTATTATCCACACCGTTCGGTCGTGCGAGTGAAAGGCAATAATGACGATATATGATGGACTGATTGAGATGAGAGAAGCTGGTATGAACTCGGCTTATCTTGTTTTTGTAAATATGGTTAGTTCATCGTTCCTGATTCAGCCTATTATGAATGAAACATGTTTGCAATGACAATTGGAGATTATAGTTGCTCATGCCATGCTTAATTTTCTAGGAGTTTATAATGGTTTACCTTGCGTGCCAACATGCTATTAAAATGGTTGTGATGTGGTATGATAGGGTGGTATCCTCCTTTGAACGATTCGAGTGGCTTAACTTGGCACATGTTCACGCATGTAGTTGAAACAAAATCAACATAGCCTCCACGATATTTATGTTCATGGTGAATTATACCCTACTCATGCTTGCACCCAGTGTTGATAAATTTTAATGCATGTTCATGACTATTGTCGCTCTCTAGTTGGTCGCTTCCCAGTCTTTTTCTAGCCTTCACTTGTACTAAGCGGGAATACTGCTTGTGCATCCACTTCCATAAACCCCAAAGTTATTCCATATGAGTCCACCATACCTTCCTATATGCGGTATCTACATGTCGTTCCAAGTAAATTTGTATGTGCCAAACTCTAAACCTTCAAATGAAATTCTGTTTTGTATACTCGAATAGCTCATGTATCAACTAGGGTTGTCTATATCTTCCATGCTAGGTGGGTTATTCTCACGATGAGTAGACTCCGCTCACCATTCACGAGAAAATGGCCGGTAACCGGGATGCCCAGCCCATGCTCAAATCAAAATAACTGCAAACAAAACTCCCCCAGGACTGTTGTTAGTTGGAGGCACCCGTTGTTTCGGGCAAGCCATGAATTGATGCTTGTTGGTGGTGGGGGAGTATAAACTTTACCATTCTGTTTGGAAACCGCCTATAATGTGTGTAACATGGAAGATATCGAGATCTCTTGGTTGTTATGTTGACAATGAAAGTATGCCACTCAAAATATTATTTATCTCTATTTCAAAACTCGAGCTCTGGCACCTCTACAAATCCCTGTTTTCCTCTGTGAAGGGCCTATCTATTTACTTTTATGTTGAGTCATCACCCTCTTATTAAAAAGCACCAATTGGAGAGCACCGTTGTCATTTGCATGCATTACTATTAGTTTACATTGAGTATGACTGTGACCGGATCTCTTTTACCATGAATTACAATGTCTAGTCAGTCCTTGATCTTCAAGGGTGCTCTGCATTTATGTTTTGCGGTCTCAGAAAGGGCTAGTGAGATACCATCTTGTTATATCATATTATGATTGTTTTGAGAAAGTGTTGTCATTCGAGATTTATTATTATTGCTCGCTAGTTGATTATGCCATTGATATGAGTAAACATGAGACCTAAATGTTATTGTGAATATGGTTAGTTCATAATCTTTGCTGAAAACTTGAATGCTGGCTTTACATATTTGCAACAACAAGATCAAACAGAGTTTGTAAAAGTTTTTCTTTATCACTTTCAGTTTGTCAACTGAATTGCTTGAGGACAAGCAAATGTTTAAGCTTGGGGGAGTTGATACGTCTCCAACGTATCTACTTCTCCAAACACTTTTGCCCTTATTTTGGACTCTAACTTGCATGATTTGAATGGAACTAATCTGGATTGACGCTGTTTTCAGCAGAATTGCTATGGTGTTATTTTTGTGCAGAAAAAAAGTTCTCAGAATGACCTGAAACTTCACGGAGAATTTTTGGAATTTATAAAAAATACTGGCGAAAGAATCAGCATCAGGGGCCCACACCTTGTCCACGAGGGTGGAGGGTGTGCCCCCCTGCCTCGTGGGCCCCCTGAGACTCCACCGACCTCAACTCCAACTCCATATATTCACGGCCGGGGAGAAAAAACCCAGAGAGAAGGATACATCACGTTTTACGATACGAAGTCGCTGCCAAGCCCTAAACTCTCTCGGGAGGGCTGATCTAGAGTCCGTTCGGGGCTCCGGAGAGGGGAATCCGTCGCCATCGTCATCATCAGCCATCCTCCATCACCAATTTCATGATGCTCACCGCCGTGCGTGAGTAATCCCATCGTAGGCTTGCTGGACGGTGATGGGTTGGATGAGATTTATCATGTAATCAAGTTAGTTTTGTTAGGGTTTAATCCCTAGTATCCATTATGTTCTGAGATTGATGTTGCTATGACTTTGCTATGCTTAATGCTTGTCACTAGGGCCCGAGTGCCATGAATTCAGATCTGAACCTATTATGTTTTCATGAATATATGTGAGTTCTTGATCCTATCTTGCAAGTCAATAGTCACCTACTATGTGTTATGATCCGGCAACCCCGAAGTGACAATAATCAGGACCCCTCCCGGTGATGACCGTAGTTTGAGGAGTTCATGTATTCACTAAGTGTTAATGCTTTGGTCTGGTACTCTATTAAAAGGAGGCCTTAATATCCCTTAGTTTCCAATAGGACCCCGCTGCCACGGGAGGGTAGGACAAAAGATGTCATGCAAGTTCTTTTCCATAAGCACGTATGACTATATTCGGAATACATGCCTATATTACATTGATGAACTGGAGCTAGTTCTGTGTCACCCTATGTTATAACTGTTGCATGAGGAATCACATCCGACATAATTATCCATCACTGATCCATTGCCTACGAGCTTTTCACATATTGATCTTTGCTTAGTTACTTTTCCGTTGCTACTGTTACGATTGCTACAGAAACTGCTACTGTTACTTTTGCCACCATTACCTTTACTTCCATACTACTTTGCTACTAAATACTTTGCTGCAGATATTAAGTCTTCCAGGTGTGGTTGATTTGACAACTCAGCCGCTAATACTTGAGAATATTCTTTGGCTCCCCTTGTGTCGAATCAATAAATTTGGGTTGAATACTCTACCCTCGAAAACTGTTGCGATCCCCTATGCTTGTGGGTTATCAAAGATGGTAAGATTTTTACTATTAGTCCTCTCAGTGCATCTTTTGCATACATTATTTTTTAAGCTAAACTTCATTTCTAAGTATGTTACTATACGATGTTTTTCAACAGGGACTCCCGATGACAGTTGTGCCTCAGTGGATCGAGACTAAAGGTCGCATGTCAATGATTAGCTTACGGCCAAGACATCCTACATTGCACATGAGTGCATTCAGGATTTCTGAAACCGAGGAATGCTTAATAGTGAAAGACTCGAGCAGAATTGTGAATGATCGGAGAGAAGTACTAGGGGGGAGCAATCAGAAGCGCAGCCCACGATTAGGAGACAGGTTTTCATCTGCATGGTCCAACATGATGAAGCGGGATTTCTACACATGTTCTATGCTACTTTACCTGAGAGAGAGCAGCAGGAGTGATTAGCTAGCTAGAACAAGTTTGAAGATTATGATGTGCTACACTATGACTATGATGATTAAATAGCTAGTGTTGGTGATAATGACTATGATGATTATTATTAGCTAGTGTTGGTGGTAATGACTATGATGATTATTATTAGCTAGTGTTGATGGTAATTAGATAGCTACACTATGACTATGATGATTAAATAGTGGTAATGACTATGATGATTATTAGCTAGTGTTGTTGGTGATGATATGATGCAAGAGTTTTTATATTAATATGATGATGATGATTATCATGATGATTAGTTATTATGATAATGATTAGTTATTATATCATTGGTGGAAGGAACGCGGATTAGATTCATGTGGATGGATCAAAAGTGACCAAAAGTTGAATTAGTAGGATTGTCGTCCTAATTCAACTTTTGATTCATCCAAATGAATCTAATCCATGTTTCTTCCTCGCAATGATATATTAATTCATCATGGACATAATGATATAACAACCTCTTAATTGATATTGTATCAAAATTTGTATAACGACGTATAAATACACTAAAAATAAAAAAATTAAACAGAATACCTGTAGCGCTGGACAGCAAACATGCTACTACTAGTTATATTAGCAGTAGCGCTTGCCACACGCGCTACTGCTAAGGAATAGTTGTAGCGCCTTACTAGTGGTGTCGTGCCCCGTGCTACTAGTAGGTATTAAACCCACGCTACTACTAGGGTTTTCCCTAGTAGTGTGTTGCTAAGGCTGTTGCCAACTTAGATGAGGTGCTAAGCACATTAAATAGCTTAGCAACTATACTCCCCAATGCACAGGTGCTTAGCTTCTTGTAGCTAATCTTCATTCCTTTAATGCTTTAGCAACTAAAGTTTTTCATGCATTGGTGAAATTTTTTTCATTTAAATGTTTGCCTAGGATCACACGCTTGGCATTGTTTCTTCTTGGATTCACCACATTCATCTCTCTCCTCTTAATTAACTTGCCACATCAGATTTTTTGCCTACATGACAGGCTTAGCACCTGTATAAGGTGGAGCATTGGGAGGGGCCTAAGAATTTTAATGCTCTTAACACCTCATGTAAGCACCAATGCATTGGAAATGACCTTATTGGGATCAACACCGTAATCAAATGATGGTGTTCTCCTGTTCTCAAAGAGTCATCTCGGCATGTGGGCACATGAAAACCGGTTGCTCCTCCACAGAGTCAATTGTTGCCATCAAGTGATCGGCAATTTGTCAAGGCCCCGAAATTCGCTGCACATCCCAGCGGCGGGATTGGATACCTACATCAGATTGAAGTATTTTTTGTATCCTGAAAAGGGAGTTGTTTCTAGGCGGGGTGAAAATCATATTCTTGCGTGTTGGTTATATACTTGATATATGAATATGTACATTCTTACGTGATGTAGATTTAAAAACATAACGACTTTCGTTTATTCAAGTCTCCCAACATGCACGGTCAATTTTCCGGAAGAAAAAACATGCGCCGCAACCTAGTTTTTCTTTACAAACATGCACATACACTCACCCTTGTAAGCACCTTCGAGAGATTGAATAGACAGATTTTAAGATTAACGAAGACACCATAAACACCCCACTATCGATGTGGACATCATCTCTCACTAATAGAATATATTGCCTTTATAAGACACATATGTGTCAAATTTGAGGTTTGATCCCTGGCGGGCTGAGGATACAACCACCCTCCTAACCATCTAACCACAGATTGGTACTCTGCATTGCAGCCTAGTAATTTGGCACTCTCTTATGCACAAAGGGAAACAACTAAACCCCACAAGCAAATCACTTTCTACATGTGCACTGCAACTTGTGTGGATGACTTTTCAGTAAGCAACGATGGAACAATGGTGGCTTCCTCCTTCGCTACGTGGATGGTGAGTAGCAGAGTTACGGGTGGTCCTGGTGTTGTCATGGCTTCAGCGGTGGCGGCTCTCTAGTCTTGATTTGAATGTCTCGAGCCCGGTCCTCTCTTTTGGCTGGACTAGTGAAGTTGGTACCTCGCGTGACGCCGTTGAGGCTCCAACCAAAAGTTCGTGCTCTGGCACCGTCACCGACAAGGCTCGTGGATGTTGCTTCCCTCTTGGGGGCATCACCCTAAGGGCCCCCTCCCCCTAACAGTGCTCCTGGTGGAAGCCCTAGTTCGTTCTTTCAGGCTCGACGATGGTGGCAGATTACATTGTTACCCTCTTGGGGCGTTTTCATGGATCTGAGACAGCCGGCTCTATCCATGGCATGAAGTGTCCTGGTCCAGAGCATGGAGTGGTCTTGTTTGCTCCTACATTTTGCACGTGACCTTGTGCTCACTGTTCTTGGTCCTTGTTGTCTGCGAAGAGGATCGATGCTCTATGGCCCAGAACGAGAGGGCATGGCGACCCTCCTCGGCAACATCTTGATGTGTTCGAAGCATTGGCGTTCGATGGTTCCCCCCCGGAGACGCTTATTTGTTCCTGGTCAGTGGTATCGGGTGATTCTTGTTTTGAGGTGGCTTTTTCGAGTATATGCTTCGAGTTAATGGAGTTTACACTATTTACTTAGATGTCTTTTTTTGGTTTGTAGTAGGGTTTCTTCACCATTAATGTATTGATTCAAATGATTAAATTCGCGAACCAACCTGTGATTGGATGGTTAGAGGGACAGTGGTATCTCCAGTCCACCAAGGTTCAAGTCCTGGTCCTCGCATTATTCCTAAATTTATTTCAAAATTTCCGGCGATGCGCTTTTAGTGATATGTCGGCTCAGTCTCTCGAAGGTGCTCATAGGGGTAGGATGTGCATGTATGTATGAGCGCTTGCGTGTGTACTGTGTTAAAAAATGATTAAATTAGGGTAGGGTGTGCATGTGTGCATTCATTGTGGTGAGTGTATGCATGTATGTATGAGCGTTTGCGTCTGTATTGTATTAAAAATGATTAAATTCGAACGAATCATACATGATGATTAAATCTAGCCGTCTGTACTATGTTAAAAAATGATTAAATTCGAACGACTCATACATGATGATTAAATCTAGCCGGACATGCGTATGATCGGAAAGATCACGAGCCGCTGGATTTACATGTACTGCATAGTTTGGGCACAGGTATGATGCACGTAGCAGTTTCATTCATCGTTTGCGTTATATTTATAAAGTGGGGCGAAAGTTTGGCACTCTCTTTTTACATAGGCACTCTCTTATGTACAATTTTACATTGTGTGATGCCCATCCCTGCTCTTAAAAAAACGCGAGCAGGGGCAGAGGAAGGAGAACTCGCCGCCGAAAATAAAAACAAATTACAGGAATCATCTGTACACCTCATCAGTCATCACACCCAAGCTCGTGTGCTATATAGCTATACTCGAATGACACGGTCACCGGCCGGCGGCGCGACCGGCAGCGGCTGGCGCTGCTCGTAGACCCGGTGGATCTCGTTAATGAGCCACCTCGCCTTCTTGTTCGCCAGAGGGCTGCCGTCGGCGATGAGCGCGTACAGCGCGGGCATCAGCGCAGCCATCTTGCCCATCAGGGCGACGACCTTGTCCCCTCCGTGCAGGCACAACGAGGCCAGCAGCGCCACGCAGTGGTCCTTCCCCGACCGAGACGCCGACGCGCCGAGGAAGTCGACGAGGCTCGCGACGAGCTCCGAGCTGGCCAGGACGGCCGTCGCGCCGGCCGGCTGCTCGCCGATCCTCGCGAGCAGGGCGACGGCGTCGTTCGCCAGGTCCTCGCGGTCGCCGGGCAGGAGGCTGGCGAGCACGCCCACGGCGCCTGCGGTCACCGCCTTCCCGATGCTGCTCGCGCCGTGGAGCACCCCGTGGAGGCTCACCAGCGCGTTCTTGCGGCCGCGGTAGGTGCCGTCCCTCATCAGGCGCACCAGCGTCGGGATGGCCTCCGGGATGCGCCCGATCTCCTGGCAGTACTCGCTGTTCGGCGAGAGGTAGAACAGGATGGCCGCCGCGTTCTGCCGCGCCTCCACCTTGGCCGCGACGTTGACGGCGTCGACGACGAGCCCGAGCCCGCCCGCCTCCACGAGCGCCCTCCGCCCGTCCGCGTGCTTCGAGAGGTTGAGCAGGCTGGCGATGGCGTTGTCCTGGACGGACGCGTCCGCCGAGGAGACGAGGTGGAGGAGCCACGGCACGGCGTCGGCCTCCGCGAGGCACGCGCGGTGGTACACGTTGCGCTTCGCCAGCTTCCGCACCTCGAAGGCCGCCTTCTTCTGCTCCTCGGGCGTGCCCCTGGAGAGCCTGGCGATAAGGAAGGCCACGGCGAGACGCACGCCGCCGGCCGCCGCCGGGCCGAATGCCGAGGCGGTCTTATCGACCGCGGACCGGTGCTTGCTGCTCTGCTGCTCGTGGAGCGGCGTCCCATTGGCGAGGAGCAGCTGCTCGACAATGCCGCGCGCGGCTACGTTCGGCACGAACTGGGCGCTGCGGAGCTTCTCGCCGGTAACAGGGCACGTCCGGCAGCCGCTCTTGACCCACCGTTTGATGGACGTCCGGTCGTAAGTTTGGCCGGTGGTCACGGTCACCGGGTCAGTCATCAGCTCCAGACTGATCGGGCATTGCAGTGCCTCCTGGCTGGTCCACGCCGCGCAGCTCGCCGCCGGCCTAGGCCCGGGCGCTGCCGCGTCAGCCTTCTTGGTATCAACGGTGTCAAACAAGACGACCCGACAGTAGACGAGGAACGCCATGAGGCCGCTGATGAGCACGAGGTCGTTGTCGTTCTCGCGGCCGTCCTCCAGGCGGTCCAACAGCTCGGCCTCGAGGAAAGCGGCCTCCTCGGCGCAGTCGCACCAGCTGGTGATGCCGACGCGGCCGAGCACCATCATCGCGTCCTCCGCGTGCGGCGTGGCGCTGCCCCTGAACAGCGCGAGCATGGAGCGCACGCTCCGGGTGGCGCGCCCGTCGTCCTCGTCCGGCCACACCGGCGCGCGCCACGCCTGCTGGGACAGGAGCCTCGCGAGCTCTCCGGCATCGACGGACGCCCCGACCACGTCGGCCGGCAGGACGTCCAAGGCCGTGGCGACCGAGCAGAGGACGAACCGGAGCTCGGAGGCGACGAGGTCTGCGTTCATGAGCACCCACAGCCTGGCCCCTCTCCTGGAGCAGTCCGCGAGCAGGAACCTGAGCTTCTGCATGGCCACGTGGAGCTCGGACAGGCCGAGCACCGACGCGTCCGGCAGGGGCGCCGCCGCCTCGCGGACCTCCTCGAGGAACGCGAGGAGGACGCGGGTGACGCGCAGGGCCTCGCCGGCCCCTCGCCGGAGCACGGGGAGCGCGGCGGCGTCGTGGCGGGCGACCTCGGCCACGAGGGCGACGAGCGACGCCAGCAGCGTCCCCGGGGCGATGGCCTCGCACGGGCACACCGTGGGCAGCGCCAGCATCCGGCGCCCCGGCGGCGCCCTACGGTCGTGCGGCGGCATGTCGCGGATGGCAATTGGATTTGGAGGGAACGCGACGCACCAGACACAAAATCTGTGAGGATTGAGAAGCGGGGTCGCTCTCTTCTCTTCTCGCGGCGGCCAAGAATCGGAGGAAGAACTATTTATAGGGACGACGGTACACGTGCTAGTTCAAGCAAGCGTGGACGGCCATGGATAGGGCTCGGGCTGGTGGCGCGCGGCGGTTCGCCGATGGTGGCGCGTAGGAATCTGGTTACGGTGGGCGGCAGCTTCCGGACGGACGGCGGCAAGGCAACGAGCCAATATCATGATTGCATAGTGCTGCACTGTGCGGGCGGGCGGCAGCTTTTTTAAATCATGGGGTTGGTTTATGTGCTTCAGATAACAAGATTTGCTGTCTCGACTCTCGATTAGTTGGGAATCGAGCAGATACAAAATTGTTATTTTGTTAAGGGGGTGGGGGGCAGAAGATATCCCTTGGAAGGGTTTGTCTAGGACACATCTAGATGTGACATAGTTATGTCACATCTAAATTGATGTCAACTCTGTTTGTGGTCTATTTTTTTTTCTAGTTTTTTTGTTTTTTGTTGCTGCATTATATATTTATGGAAGTTTAGATGTGACATCTTTAAAAAACATCTAGATGCGAATTAGACAAACTGATATTGCAATATGGAAATCGACTCGGCTCCACGTAGGAGCCCAGAAGCTGCAAAAGAGCAGAAGAGTGCAGCTTTTTGTTTCTTTTTTGCGGAGAAGTAGAAGAGAGTGCAGCTGATCGTTAAGCATTTCAGGATTGCAAATCTTGGTAGACTAAGATTAGTCTCAGTCTATGCAATATTCATGAGATCTTGCTTGAAGAATCATGTATTATTTTTTAAAAATATTTTTTTATATTATATGTTCTATCACTTAACTGAAAATGTTGATTGAGATCTAGCCACGATTTTCTAGAATAGTAGATTGGATAGAACGCGTGGTGTTTTGCATGCGCGGGCACGCACAAGTAAGTAACGACGGACGGGTAATCTTTTCTGGATTGTTAGTTGGACAGCTCCCCGTCGCTGTTTTTAAGCAGAGCTCCAGCTGCTGACGCTATCTCTCTCTCTCTCGAGAGAGAGAGAATCACCGCGCAAGCAAAGATTAGCCAGTAATTTATTCTTAGGACCTGCGAGCTGTCGCCGTCCGTCCGGGCATGGCCAAACACGATGGAAATGACTGCCGCCGGAACGGCACGGGCCCACGTGACATTGGCGCTTGCAAGGCGTGGGCGCATGGGGTAATCGTAATCACGGCGATGTCGGCACGTACGGCGGGAGTGGGGAGTTTGGAACTGTCGGCCGGCCGCCCGGGGCACGTGGAGGGGCGCCGTGACCTGCGCGCGGCGGCATCGCGAGGGAGTCCCGGAGGGTGTTGGCTCCCGAGCGGCGTACGTACTTCTTTTGGCTTTGGGTGCATGCGTACTGTCGCTCACTCGCTCCCACCCACCGGTCGTGAAGCGCGTACCATTTCGTTTCTCAGGCAGATTCTTTTTTTTTTTGCGGGTGCGTTTCTCAGGCAGATTCGAAGCAGTTTGATCAAGGAAATAGCCTGAAAAAAAAGCTTGAATTTGCTTAACCATGATCTCTATGTCTCTGAGGGCCTCTCTGATCCAAAGGATTTTCATAGGGCCATTAAAGGTGAATGTCCCACCAGCATGGATGCTGATCTCATCCTCTGTTCGTGCCCATGGAGAGGCGGCAAGCCAGGGATGATGTCCGTGTGCATGGTTTTGCATCTGGCCATGTCGAAAGAAGCTGAAGATTGCGGCCCTGTTTGGTTCAGCTTTTATCGACGGATTCCAATCTGAACCAAAGGGTGAACCCAGCAGAATCCGATTCCAGAAATCCGCTGGCAAAATCTGAACCAAAAGCGGAAGCAGCCCAGGACGTGCTTTTCAAAATCTGATTCCGCTGTGGAGCAAAATATGAAAAAACTGTATCAGCTGGTTTGCCAAATGACCTACATCTTTTTCACATCAGATTTTCCACAGCTGTTTTTCCACAGCAGATTTTTCACAACTGTTTTTAGAAATCCACAGCCGAACCAAATAGGGCCTGAGACAAGTGAGTGATCCCAGCTGGGGTTATTCTTCCCCGGTTCGACAAATATGTCTAGGGTTATGATTGACCCGAATCAGTAAGCTTATGGTGCCAATTTCAAGGATCGAGAGTTTAAGGTTGGATTCATACTCGATCTATGAATTCAAGATTTATTTTAGGGCCTATTCAAAACAAAGGGATTAAAAGCAGAGGATTGGGGAACAACACAGAACTGGAAAGGAATAGAGGTACAAGTCACAGGAAATAAAATCGTTGTGCTGCATATAGAATTGTCGTTCGGGACAGAGGAGATCAAACCAAGGAAATCAGGTCATGTGGGTCCCATCTAGGTATTTTTAAATGCTACAAAGATGAGCACCAGCTGCAGTTTTCACACCGAACATATAAAACGCAGCGATTCCATAGGAATGTGTTCATGTGGGTTTTCCTTTTGGCTTTCCTACGTACCGAACAAGGCCTTAGACTCTTCTCTTCGATGAATCATGGAAAACGCTTCTTTTCTACCGGCTGATTTCCACGAAGCGTAAACCGCCTGGAACGTATGACGCGTGTCCGGCCCCACACACCGCTCCCAACAACCTCAGCCTTATCTCTTCGCCTCCAGCCCTCCACGCACCGCTCCCTCATTTTCCCCTTTCCATGGATCACACGCGAGAGAGAGAGAGAGAGGAGGCCGAAGGCTGTCGCCGCAGCATGAAGTAGGAGGCCGGAGACCGCCGCCGCCGCCGCCCCAGCCCGCCCGCTGCTGCAGCAGTAGTTCCGCAGCCGGCGAGCGGCGGGCGCGCGTGGCGGGCGTCGGCGTCGGCGGCGGGCCTTCCTCGCCGCCTGACGGGGTGAGGCTGAACGAGATCGTCGGCGGCGGCATCTACGGGGACCTCTACAAGTGGGTCAACTACGGCCGCGGGTGGCGGCCGCGCTGGTTCGCGCTCAGCGACGGCGTGCTCTCCTACTACAAGATCCACGGGCCCGACCGCATCGACCTCTTGCGCGACACCGACCGCGGCGCCAAGGTCATCGGCGAGGACTCGCTCCGCCGCCTCGCGCGCCCCTCCGCCACCCCCTCCTCCTCCTCCTCCGCCTCCGCCCCCCACTCCAACGGCCACGGCCACCACCACACGCCCCGCAAGCCAGCGGCGGTGCTGCAATGGAGCTCTTGCCGGCGGATCGAGGTGCTGCGTTGCAGCACTCGCCGACGGCTGTTGAAGCTGCAGTGCAGCGCTCGGTGCTCCAATGGAGCTCGCCGGCGCTCTCGAAGCTGCAGTGCCGCGCTCGGTGCTCCATTGGAGCTCTCTCCGGCGGCTCCCGGTGCTATGTTGCAGGGCTCTCTGGCGGGCTCGAAGCTGTAGTGCAGCGCTCGGTGCTCCAATGGAGCTCTCACCGGCGACACACGGTGTTGCGTTGCAGCGGTCGGCGGCGGCTCCGGTGTCGCAGCTGTTGAAGCCCCGCCGGAGTTGAAATGGAGCTTCGCCGGACGCGCCAGTGCTGCGTGCGCCGTCGGTGCTGCTTTGGAGCTGCGCCCGGGCTGCAATGGAGCTCGCCGGAGCGTCAGTGCTGCTTTGGAGCTTTGGCCCGGGCTGGAGTGGAGCTCGACCGTAGTTGGAATGGAGCTTCGCCGGAGCGTCGGTGCCGCGTTGGAGCTGCAATGGAGCTGGCTGGCCGCGTCGATGCTACGTTGGAGGCTTGGAGCACTGCGTGAGGTGTGATAGCGCTGCGTTGAAAGCTTCCCTGCGTGAGGTGTAATCCAACGACCACTAGTAGGCAGATCAGACGGCTGGCAAGGTGGTGTAAAAGTCCCTGCCATCAACCGGTTTACGCCTAGCACCGGCCATGAATCATGCACTAATACTACCTCCGTCGGGTTTGAGGCAAACATAGAGGGAAATGTGCGACCTCATGTTGAACATCGTCCGGGTAAACTCATGTATTGCTGCCGATATTGGTACTTTTTGAATTTATTCATAACTCAACTTTATTTACAATAATGATGAACATAATATAGAAACTTTATATGAATGCCTCTGGTAGTGTGCCAGGATATGCAATGATAAAGCATGGCGTATATGAGAATGAATAATGATGAATGTGACATAAATATCATGTCAATATATATGAACATGCAAAACAAAATGATTTTTAAGGAACAAATCCCTACTCATGTAATGGCCCCACCACATGGGGGTTACCCCCCGCCGCGGTGGTGTTGGGGAACACAGTAATTTCAAAAAAATTCCTACGATCACACAAGATCTATCTAGGAGAAGCATAGCAACGAGCGGGGAGAGTGTGTCCACGTACCCTCGTAGACCGAAAGCGGAAGCGTTATATCAACGTGGTTGATGTAGTCGTACGTCTTCACGATCCGACCGATCTTAGCACCGAACATACGGCACCTCCGTGTTCAGCACACGTTTAGCTCGATGACGTCCCTCGTACTCTTGATCCAGTTGAGGCCGAGGGAGAGTTCCGTCAGCACGACGGCGTGGGGACGGTGATGATGAAGTTACCGGCGCAGGGCTTCGCTTAAGCACTACGGCGATATGACCGAGGTGTGTAACTGTGGAGGGGGGCACCGCACACGGCTAAGACAAATCTTGGGGTGCCCCCTGCCCACGTATATAAAGGAGGGAGGAAGAGGAGGCCGGCCCTAGAAGGGGGTCCAAGTAGGATTCGGTCCCCCTTTCCTATTCCAACTAGGAGAAGGAAGGGAAGGAGGAAAAGGGGAGAAGGAAGGAGGGGGGGGGCGCCGCCCCCTCCTAGTCCAATTCAGACCAGCCCATGGGGGGGGGGTGCGCGGCCACCCCTTGGGGCCCTTCTCTCCTTTCCCGTATGGCCCATTAAGGCCCACTACTTCCCCCGGCGAATTCCCGTAACTCTCCGGTACTCCGAAAATACCCGAATCACTCGGAACCTTAACTCACGGATGGTAATTAATCTCCAAACAAAGGAAACAATACATCGAGGGAGCAGTAAATAAACTCCCTTTCTTATGACATGTATATGATCTTCCCTTCCCTCTCCGTTGTCGAGCGTTCTTGGTTCTCGAGGCCGATGCTTGGGCTGCGTCACTGGGTCGCGACGGTGCCGGAGGACGAGGACGGTGAGGCCGGGTGCCGTGGCACCGCGTTGGCCGCGGCCGGTGAAGGGGGCAAAGAAGGGCGGCTTCCCTGGCCCTGGCCGTGGCCCTGGGAGTTGGTGCGGTGGAAGCGGCACTTGAAGGACCCGGCGTGGGTGGCCGGCGCGCAGACGCACTTGGAAGTGGGCCCGTGGCCCGCGCCGGACGGCGCCGATGCCGACCCAGGCCACCTCCTCCACGTATTCTTGGAGCTGTGGCTGGCCGATTTACATGAAATTAATTCCCTCAGTTGTGGTGGCAAATATAATACACATAATCCATATTGTTATGCACTACCGTGTGTGTGTGAAATAGATGGATTATGGTCCTGTACCCAATAAAATGGATATTTGTGTGTGTGTTAGAGAGAGAGAGAGAGGGAGAGGGGGAGAGAGAGTGGGGAAGAGGGAGGGAGAGAGTGTGTGTGTGAGGATTTGATGGTAAAAAAGGTCGCCAATGTCACTTGATATGTATGAGAATATTAATATTGAACTCTTAAAGTTAATGTGGCCCCGTTGCAACACACGGGCGTTCTTCTAGTAATGACCCAGTTACGTTGTGACATTTGATAGCACACAAGGTGTTCCTCTGGTATTCGGGAGTTGCATAATCTCACAGTCAGAGGAACATGTATAAGTCATGAAGAAAGCAATAGCAATAAACTTAATGATCATAATGCTAAGCTAACGGATGGGTCTTGTCCATCACATCATTCTCTAATGATATGATCCCGTTCATTAAATGACAACACATGTCCATGGTCAGGAAACTTAACCATCTTTGATTAACGAGCTAGTCAAGTAGAGGCATACTAGGGACACTTTGTTTTGTCTATGTATTCACACATGTACTAAGTTTCCGGTTAATACAATTCTAGCATGAATAATAAACATTTATCATGATATAAGGAAATATAAATAACAACTTTATTATTGCCTCTAGGGCATATTTCCTTCAGTATCCCACTTGCACTAGAGTCAATAATCTAGTTCACATCGCCATGTGATTTAACACCAATACTTCACATCTTTATGTGATTAACACCCACAGTTCACATCGCCATGTGACCAACACTCAAAAGGTTTACTAGAGTCAATAATCTAGTTCACATCGCTATGTGATTAACACCCAATAGTATTAAGGTATGATCATGTTTTGCCTGTGAGAGAAATTTTAGTCCATGTGTCTTCAACATTCAGATCCGTATGTATTTTACAAATTTCTATGTCTACAATACTCTACACGGAGCTATACTCTAGCTAATTGCTCCCTTTCAATATGTATCTAGATCGAGACTTAGAGTCATCCAGATCGGTGCCAAAGCTTGTATCGACGTAACTCTTTACGACGAACTCTTTGTCACCTCCATAACCGAGAAACATTTCCTTATTCCACTAAGGATTATTTTGACCGTTGTCCAGTGATCCACTCCTGGATCACTATTGTACCCTCTTGCCAAACTCATGGTGAGGTACACAATAGGTCTAGTACACAGCATATCATACTTTATGGAACCTATGACTAAGGCATAGGGAATGACTTTCATTCTCTTTCTATTTTCTGCCGTGGTCGGGTTTTGAGTCTTACTCAACTTCACACCTTGCAACACAGACAAGAACTCCTTCTTTGACTGTTCCATTTTGAACTACTTCAAAATCTTGTCAAGGTATGTACTCATTGAAAAATCTTATCAAGCGTCTTGATCTATCTCTATAGATCTTGATGCTCAATGTGTAAGTAGCTTCACCGAGGTCTTTCTTTGAAAAACTCCTTTCAAACACTCCTTTATGCTTTCCAAAAAATTCTACATCATTTCCGATCAACAATATGTCATTCACATATACTTATCAGAAAGGCTGTAGTGCTCCCACTCACTTTCTTGTAAATACAGACTTCACCGCAAGTCTGTATAAAACTATATGCTTTGATCAACTTATCAAAGCGTATATTCCAACTCCGAGATGCTTGCACCAGTCCATAGATGGATCGCTGGAGCTTGCACATTTTTGTTAGCACTTTTAGGATTGACAAAACCTTCTGGTTGTATCATATACAACTCTTTTTTAAGATATCCATTAAGGAATGCAGTTTTGATATCCATTTGCCAGATTTCATAAAATGTGGCAATTGCTAACATGATTCGGACAGACTTAAGCATCGCTACGAGTGAGAAAATCTCATCGTAGTCAACATCTTGACTTGTCAAAAACTTTTTCGACAATTCGAGCTTTGTAGATAGTAACACTACTATCAGTGTCCGTCTTCCTCTTGAAGATCCATTTATTCTCAATGGCTTGCCGATCATCGGGCAAGTCCACCAAAGTCCACACTTTGTTCTTATACATGGATTCTATCTCAGATTTCATGGCCTCAAGCCATTTCGCCGAATCTGGGCTCATCATCGCTTCCTCATAGTTCGTAGGTTCGTCATGGTCAAGTAACATGACCTCCAGAACAGGATTACCGTACCACTCTTGTTGGGGATATGACTATTGAGTTAACCCGCCCAGGAGGGCCCGGGTTAAGTCATGGCGGTTTATCAATACAAAGCCATGAAGATGCTGAAGATGGCGGTTCACTACGCAGACTCGTTGAGGGCCCGAAAGCCCAAGGGCGTCTTAAGGCCCAACAAGTGTAAACCGCCGTATAGGTATAACTTGTATTATAAGGCATGTATAGTTAGACACCGAGCCAGACACATTGTTTATGAGCCGGCCGGGACTCTGTAAGCCACCGGGCGTCAACCTGTGTATATAAAGGGATGACCTGGCGACAACTTAGGGCAAGAAACAAGAGATCGAAAGCTGCGTCAAGCGTATTCGCTCCCTGAAAATCGAGACATAAGCAATACCACCTCAAAACTGGATTAGGCCTTTACCTTCACCGCAAGGGGCCGAACCAGTATAAACTCCCTATGTACTTTGTCCCGTTCAACCCCTTTAAGCTAACCTAGTTGCGATGACCCCACGACTAAGTCCTCACACTAGGACATCTGCCGTGACAACTGCACGACAGTTGGCGCCCACCGTGGGGCCAGCACATGGTGGTTTCGAGTTCTTAAAGGGCAACTTCGAAGGGATCAAGGGATACACTGTGGACCAGATGACCAAGAGTCGTCGTGGCAAGCTCTGAGCCTGTGCGCCCGCCGACTCAGACAAACTGACAGCATTGTTAACAGCGGTGGTTAACTCGGCAGATCAGGATCAGCATAATGCGGAGGTTGCAAAATTGCGTGATGAGATAGCACAGGCCAAGGAGGAGCTGAACGCAGAGAACACTAGGATGGCCGTGGAGCGGGCCGCTTTGGATGCTCAGGTGCAGCGGATTCAGTCGGAGTCTTTCCGGCTCATGATGGATCAGAATGCTTCAAACAAAGTCATGAGGAGGAGGCATCAGACTCGTCTGCCTTCGGTCTATGAGGCGAGAAATCTCTTTAACACGCCTGGAGCGGGGCCCAGTAACCCGCCAGAGGTAAACCGGGTTGAAGCACCTGGGATGGGAGCGCCGGCTCAGCCGCGCACGACAGAGCCACCCCGCCTGAATATGACTCCGCCTCAACACGTGCCGACGCCACCGGGTCACTATTCTAACCCTTTGGATAATATGATTGCTGCGGCGACACGACTGGCAGCTCTACCAGTTGGAGGTGAGTTGCCGGCGGCAATGGATATAGGACGAGCCAGAGAATTACTTCAGACGGCTGTGGCCCAACAGGTGGCTTATTCTTACAGTCGTGAGAGGATCCATTCAACCCTCGCCCAAGTTGGAGTTATAGCAGGCATATCGATGAGCCGGATGTGTCAAGCAGTGGGCGTTACCGCAACCCACCCCATGGACATAACCCGGCAAGCGGTGGAGCTAATGCTCAGAATGTAGTGGATCAAGGTAGAGCACGTCGAGAGGCTGAGCTGGCGGCTCAGTATGCGGCTCGTCAACATTCTCCGGTTCGTCCGACAGCTTTGGTGGAGACAGGTGTGACTTTCAGGACATTGGGTGTGCCGTGTTTGGTGCCGGCTCTGTGTAATGAGCATTTGCCCAAGGATTTCAAGGGTCCTCGCAAAGTCCCCCTGAGGCATGGGTCGAGAGTTATGAGATGGCCATGGAACTGCTAGATGTTAGCGATGCTGCGTGTGCTAAATATTTCACCATGATGTTGGATGGGACGACTCGTACTTGGTTGAAGGGGCTGCCTGCTAACTTCATTGGGTCATGGGCCGAGTTAAAAGCCTGTTTTATTCAGAATTTTAAGGATACATGCAAGAAGCCTATGTCAATTGTGGATCTGGACGCCTGTGTCCAAGAAGAGGGCGAGTTAACAACCCATTCACTACTAGGGAAAAGCCTAGCAGCAGCGCGAGTTTTAGGTATATCAGTAGCGCGGGGTCCCGCGCTACTGATACGGCGTGATGACCCACAAGTATAGGGGATCTATCGTAGTCCTTTCGATAAGTAAGAGTGTCAAACCCAACGAGGAGCAGAAGGAAATGATAAGCGGTTTTCAGCAAGGTATTCTCTGCAAGTACTGAAATAAGTGGTAACAGATAGTTTTGTGATAGGATAATTTGTAACGAGCAACAAGTAAAAAAAGTAAATAAAGTGCAGCAAGGTGGCCCAATCCTTTTTATAGCAAAGGACAAGCCTGGACAAACTCTTATATGGAGAAAAGCGCTCCCGAGGACACATGGGAATTATCGTCAAGCTAGTTTTCATCACGTTCATATGATTCGCGTTCGGTACTTTGATAATTTGATATGTGGGTGGACCGGTGCTTGGGTGCCGTTCTTACTTGAACAAGCATCCCACTTATGATTAACCTCTATTGCAAGCATCCGCAACTACAACAAAAGTATTAAGGTAAACCTAACCATAGCATGAAACATATGGATCCAAATCAGCCCCTTACGAAGCAACGCATAAACTAGGGTTTAAGCTTCTGTCACTCTAGCAACCCATCATCTACTTATTACTTTCCAATGCCTTCCTCTAGGCCCAAATAATGGTGAAGTGTTATGTAGTCGACGTTCACATAACACCACTAGAGGCTAGACAACATACATCTCATCAAAATATCGAACGAATACCAAATTCACATGACTACTAATAGCAAGACTTCTCCCATCTCCTCAGGAACAAACGTAACTACTCACAAAGCATATTCATGTTCATAATCAGAGGGGTATTAATATGCATAAAGGATCTGAACATATGATCTTCCACCAAATAAACCAACTAGCATCAACTACAAGGAGTAATCAACACTACTAGCAACCTACTAGTACCAATCCCGAACTTGGAGACAAGAATTGGATACAAGAGATGAACTAGGGTTTTGAGAGGAGATGGTGCTGGTGAAGATGTTGATGGAGATTGCCCTCTCCCGATGAGAGGAGCGTTGGTGATGACGATGGCGATGATTTTCCCCTCCCGGAGGGAAGTGTCCCCGGCAGAACAGCTCTGCCGGAGCCCTAGATTGGTTCCGCCAAGGTTCCGCCTCGTGGCGGCGGAGTCTTGTCCCGAAAGGTTGCTTATGATTTTTCCCTTGACAAAAGACTTCATATAGCAGAAGATGGCCACCGGAGAGCCAACAGGGGGCCCCCGAGGCAGGGGGGCGCGCCCTGGGGGTAGAGCGCGCCCCCACCCTCGTGGCCAGGTGGGTCCCCCTCTGGCGTACTTCTTCCGCTCAATATTTTTTATTATTTCCAAAAATAACTTTTGTGGAGTTTCAGGACTTTTGGAGTTGGGCAGAATAGGTCTCTAATATTTGCTCCTTTTCCAGCCCAAAATTCCAGCTGCCGGCATTTTCCCTCCTTATGTAAACCTTGTAAAATAAGAGAGAATAGGCATAAGTATTGTGACATAACGTGTAGTAACAGCCCATAATGCAATAAATATCGATATAAAAGCATGATGCAAAATGGACGTATCAACTCCCCCAAGCTTAGACCTCGCTTGTCCTCAAGTGGAAGCCGATAACGATAAATATGTCCACATGTTTAAAGGTAGAGGTGTCGATAAAATAAAATACGGACATGAGGGCATCATGATTAATCTCATAACTGCAACATATATGGATATTGTCATATGATTTCTTATGCTCAAGTAATAATATATTCACAATGAGAAGTATGAATCAGAAATTTTATTGAGAACTAACAAACTATAATCTCAGTCATTGAAGCAATTGCAATTTATCATAACATCAGAAAGAGTCTATGTCAGAGCTTTCTAGCAAGTCCACATACTCAACTATCCACTACTAGGAAAAGGGCTATAGCTTATATGGACATTAATGGCACACCATGTATGTGGTGCGCCATTGCTATATAGCAGTGGCGCACCAGATACAGGTGCGCCATTATTGACATATTACTAATGGCGCACCTGGTGTGTGGTGCGCCATTAGTAGTTTTGAAAAAAAATAAAAAAAAATTGTTAGCAGTGGCGCACCCGGGGATAGTGCGCCATTACTAGTTGACATAGTAATGGCGCACCACACCCACCGTGCGCCATTAGTAGTTTTGAAAAAAATTAAAAAAAATTGTTAGTAGTGGCGCACCATAACTAGTAATGGCGCACTATCCCATGGTGCGCCACTACTAACAAATTTTTTTATTTTTTTTAAAACTACTAATGGCGCACCACACACCAGGTGCGCCATTAGTAACCCTGGTGCTAAATGCACCCCCCCCCTTGGACCGCCTTTTCAGTTTTTTTAAAAAATAAAAGAAAATGATGGAAATGTAAAAAAATAAAAGAAAATAAGTTTCCCATGTGATATGTGGTCTAGTTGTTGGGAAAATTTACAAATATGAATTTCGACTTTATTTGCAAAATCTCTCTAGAATTTAGTAAAATGGGCATAACTTTTGCATACGAACTCGGATTAAAAAGTTTTTATATGAAAAATCATCTACTCGAAAAGTTACATACGTTTGAACGGGGTAACCCCGTTCAACATCTTCAAAATCCCCCAAAACCTAACAGAACGAAAGATACGAGGCTTTTAAGATCTAGAGGGGGGAGGGGAAATGAAAAAAATCAAACTTACTAGTGGTTACGGAGTTTCAACCGGGCACAGAGAAAGATAGGGGCTTATTGTTTCGCCTCCCAACCTTTTACCTCAAGGGTAATGTCAACAATAATAACTCATGCTGACTTACATCCAATTATATATATCTATCAGGATCTTTCCAACATACTGTGCTTGCCAAAGGATAAAATATAAAAAGGAAAGGTGAAGATCACCATGACTCTTGCATAAGGTAGAAGATAATAATAAAAGATAGGCCCTTCGCAGAGGGAAGCAGAGGTTGCCATGCACTTTCAAGGTTGGATGCACAAAATCTTAATGCGAAAGAACGTCACTTTAATTATATTGCCACTTGTGATATGAACCTTTATTATGCAGTCCGTCGCTTTTATTTCTTCCACATCACAAGATCGTACAAAGCTTATTTCCTCCACACCAATCAACCATACATATTTAGAGAGCAATTTTTATTGCTTGCACCGATGACAACTTACTTGAAGGATCTTACTCAATCCATAGGTAGATATGGTGGACTCTCATGGCAAAACTGGTTTAAGGGTTTTTGGAAGCACAAGTAGTATCTCTTCTTGGTGTTAAGAATTTGGCTAGCATGAGGGGGAAAGGCAAGCCCAACATGTTGGATGATCCATGACAATATACTCTATCTCAGATATAAGAAAACATAACCCATTACGTTGTCTTCCTTGTCCAACATCAACTCTTTAGCATGTCATATTTTAATGAGTGCTCCCAATCATAAAAGATGTCCAAGATAGTATATCTATATGTGAAACCTCTCTTTCTTTATTACTTCCTATTAATTGCAACTATGACCAAAGCTATGTTTGCCAACTCTCAACAACTTTTAATCATCATACTCTTTCTATGTGAAGTCATTACTCTCAATAAGATCAATATGATCTCTTTGTTTCTTTTTTACTCTTTTCTCTTTTCTATTATTCACTCAAGATCACGGCAAAATAATCAAGCCCTTGACTCAACACTAATCTTTATTATATAGCTCATGGACTCGATTACATAGAGAGATCATAAAGCAAAACTCAAAACTAGATCATGCCATAAACTTTATTCTACTAGATCAAGATACTACTAATAGGATCGAACTAAGGAAAACGGTAAAGATAGGAGTGTGCTGGTGATACGATACCGGGGCACCTCCCCCAAGCTTGTCAGTTGCCAAGGGGAGTTCCCATACCCATGTGATTATGTCTCCTTTGCTGGTGAAGAAGGTGGCGGTGTTGTTGATGATGGATAGTCGCACATCGAGCGTAAGAGGTCCTCCATCTTGCGGATAATGCCCTTGAGTGCAATGATATGCTCCTTCAACAAAATATTTTCACGTGTGAGATACTTGTTCTGTATACGAGCTAACTCAATCATCTTGAAAGCTTTGATCTCAGTTGGGGTAAGAAGATTGTGATCAAGTTGAAGGATGTCTTCTGCTGCCGGAGCTTGATCCTCCGTGGCCTTCTTGATCCCTTCATCCTTGTTGATCTCCATGGGTTCTTCTCTCTTCAGCTCTATCTTCATTAGCCAAGCATCATTGTCACCATTGCTGGAGGAGGGGGACGACATGATGCCTGGCCTTGACAACCCTAACGGAAAACAGCTCGAAACAAGAACAGAGGACAATTGCGTAATACTGGAGTCAAAACCTTCGGGAGATTATATAATGAAATTTTACCGACCAAAATACGTATCGTGCAAGAAAACGGAGTCCGGGAAGGACACGAGGTGCCCACAAGGTAGGGGGGCGCGCCCTCCACCCTCGTGGAGCCCTCGTGTCCTTCCCGGACTGCTTCTTATTTTTCTATTTTTCTAAATATTCCAAAACGGAGAAATATTGCCATAAAAATTGTTTTGGAGTCGGTTTACTTACCGTACCACATACCTATTCCTTTTCGGAGTCTGAAACGTTCCGGAAAGTGTCCCTTATGTATTCCTCCGGGGTTACGGTTTCAATAACATTGGTTTCAACATTTATGGGATTACCTGAGATATAATGTTTGATTCTTTGACCGTTCACCACCTTCGGATTTGTGCCTTCGAAGTTGTTGATTTTTATGGCACCGGAACGATAGACCTCCTCGATAACGTAAGGGCCTTCCCATTTAGAGAGAAGTTTTCCTGCAAAAAATCTTAAACGAGAGTTGTATAGCAATACATAATCACCTACATTAAACTCACGCTTTTGTATCCTTTTGTCATGCCATCTTTTAACTTTTTCTTTAAACAACTTGGCATTTTCATAAGCTTGGGTTCTCCATTCATCAAGTGAGCTAATATCAAATAACCTCTTCTCACCGGCAAGTTTGAAATCATAATTGAGGTCTTTAATAGCCCAATATGACTTATGTTCTAGTTCGAGACGTAAGTGACATGCTTTTCCATAAACCATTTTATACGGAAACATACCCATAGGATTTTTATATGCAGTTCTATAGGCCCATAATGCATCATCAAGTTTCTTGGACCAATTCTTTCTAGACCTATTGACAGTCTTTTGCAAAATTAATTTGAGCTCTCTATTACTCAATTCTACTTGACCACTAGACTGTGGGTGATAAGGAGATGCAATTCTATGATTAACATCATACTTAGCAAGCATTCTACGGAAAGCACCATGAATAAAATGTGAACCACCATCAGTAATTAAATATCTAGGGACTCCAAACCTCAGAAAAATAACTTCTTTAAGCATCTTAATAGAAGTGTTATGATCAGCACTACTAGTTGGAATAGCTTCTACCCACTTAGTAACATAATCAACAGCAACTAAAATACGTGTGTATCCATTAGAGGCAGGAAAAGGTCCCATATAATCAAAGCCCCAAACATCAAATGGTTCAATAACAATTGAATAATTCATAGGCATTTCTTGACGTCTACTAATATTACCAATTCTTTGACATTCATCACAAGATAAGACAAACTTACGGGCATCCTTGAAGAGAGTAGGCCAATAGAAACCAGATTGCAAAACCTTATGTGCAGTTCTATCTCCAGCGTGGTGTCCTCCATAAGCTTCGGAGTGACACTTGCGTAGGATCTGTTCCTGTTCATGCTCAGGTACACAACGTCTAATAACACCATCTACTCCTTCTTTATAAAGATGTGGGTCATCCCAAAAGTAATGTCTCAAATCATAGAAGAACTTTTTCTTTTGTTGGTATGTGAAACTAGGTGGTATGAATTTAGGAACAATATAATTAGCATAATCAGCATACCACGGAGCAGTACGAGAAGCATTTATGACATTTAATTGCTCATCAGAAAAGCTATCATCAATAGGTAGTGGGTCATCAAGAACATTTTCTAACCTAGACAAGTTGTCTGCAACGGGGTTCTCAGCTCCCTTTCTATCAACAATATGCAAATCAAATTCTTGTAGCAGGAGAACCCATCTAATGAGTCTAGGTTTAGCATCTTTCTTTTCCATAAGATATTTAATAGCAGCATGATCAATGTGAATAGTTACTTTAGAATCAACAATATAAGGTCTGAACTTATCACAAGCAAATACGACTGCTAAGAATTCTTTTTCAGTAGTAGCATAATTTCTCTGAGCATTGTCTAGAGTTTTACTAGCATATTGAATAACATTTAATTTCCTATCCACTCTTTGCCCTAGAATAGCACCTACAGCATAATAACTAGCATCACACATAATTTCAAAGGGTAAATTCCAATCAGGTGGCTGAACAATAGGTGCAGAGATCAATGCTTTCTTAAGTATTTCAAATGCTTCCACACAATCATCATCAAAGACAAATGCTATATCTTTTTGTAATAAATTGGTCAGAGGCCGAGAAATTTTTGAGAAGTCCTTAATGAACCTCCTATAAAATCCGGCGTGACCAAGGAAACTTCTTATACCTTTGATGTCCTTGGGACGTGGCATCTTTTCAATAGCATCAACCTTGGCTTTATCAACCTCAATACCTCTTTGAGAAACTTTATGCCCCAAGACAATACCTTCATTAACCATAAAGTGGCACTTTTCCCAATTCAAGACAAGATTAGTTTCTTCACATCTCTGCAAAACTCGATCAAGGTTGCTCAAGCAATCGTCAAAAGAGGATCCATAGACGGAAAAGTCGTCGATGAAAACCTCACAAATCTTTTCACAAAAGTCAGAGAATATAGCCATCATGCATCTTTGAAAGGTAGCAGGTGCATTACATAAACCAAAAGGCATACGTCTATAAGCAAAAGTACCAAAAGGGCAAGTAAAAGTAGTCTTTAATTGATCATTGGCTGACACGGGTATTTGAGAGAAACCAGAATAACCATCTAGATAGCAAAAATGTTTAAGGCGGGACTTGTATGAATATTGCCGTTAGTGAGGGATATGGAGCTCTCCTCTCCCACCACCTCCACCACCCAACCATGGAGATCTCTACCCTAGATGATCATGGAAGGCCTCCTACACTGGGATTTCTCGCCCGGACTTGCGGTTGTGGCTCAGGTGCGTCGTCATTTTGGTTCTCCTGTTCATTTCTCCCCATCCGGATCAACCAAGGAGTTCTTCTTGGTTGTTTATTTCTCGTCGGCTTCATTTTCTCTTTCGGAAGAATCGGTAGCCATTGCACTACAATGTTGCATCGGTGGCCTCCCATCTGATCTCAACGTGCATCATCTTCAAGGAAGATCTTACCGGTTCTCTGTTGCTTCTAATCGTGTGGGACATTTTATTTATGGGCTTAAAGATCGGGTTTGGCCAGATTTCATATGTCATTTTCATCTCTTTCGCCCTAAGGCCATACGATCAAACCATTTGGACAACTTCTGGCATTCTGATATTCATAGTCCCGAGGTGGCCTCCCGATCACCGGTTGCTATCAGGTCTAAACTTTCATTCTTGCAAGATGGTCAACATCATGATGACTCCTCTAAGGCAGAACTGCAAACATTTGGCTTTCTTCCACCGTCAGCAATGGTTGCCCGGCCGGAATCCTCATCTCCAAACTTTTCTCCGGCCAGGGACCATTCTGCTATTTTGGCTAACCAAAATTCAAACACTATTGGTAAGGAGCCATCTTCGGAGCTGATTGCCTCATCATTAATGGAGAATATTACTTTTGGGAGCCTTCCATCAACTCATAATGATAGAGTAATGACCCATAATGCAAGATTTGAAGGGTGTCGGTTTAGGGAGGATCTTGGCAATCTATCCCGATTTTATTCTCCGACATATTATTGATTATCGACGTGTTGGCTACTCTGATCAACATATTGCCACCAGCTGGAAGCTTTCTAGTGTGCCAAATATGGATTATATTCATATGCGCCTGAATCTATGCGCTTCATGCAATGACACGGGACACCTTGCTGCCTCCTGCCCTGGTATGTATTGCTCCACTTGCTGGGATCGACCATGTACATGTGAACAGGTGGATATTCCAGAATCTTCCAACAACAATTATTCTCATGGTGGGAACCGGACATTGGACCCAGTTTGTTTCATATGTGGCTCTTTGGCCCATTTTTCATTTTGCTGTCCCGGAGCCTTTCATTGCAAACAATGCACCTTATCGGGCCATACTTCCAAACAATGTCATAATCAACAAGTGGATCGTTATTGTTGGAGGCCCAAACCGAATTGTGGATATACGCATGCTATACATTCAAGGCCGAATTATATCATGGGCAATGATCAATCTAATTTTAATAAGGATTCTTCTATATCTTTGGGAACAAATGATCCACCCCCGCCCGGCAAACGATCTGAACCCAATTTGTCTGATACATTGCCGCAAGAGAAGGACTTATCTTTTGGGAAGAATAACTCGCATGCCAATTCAACAGTGCCGCGGAATCATGATTCTGTTTTGACTGCGCCATTTACTGCACCTACCAACCTCGACACTGCAAAGCAACAGAAGCCTACAACCGTTCGATGTAACATTTGTGGCGCTGGGGGGCACGTGGCATCATCCTGCTCTACTCGGCGGTGGAGCAAAAGGTGGCGTTGGGTCCCCAAGTTGCCCCCAAGGGCCGCCGCTCCGCATTCCGCCTCGACCTCTGAGTCGTCCACTGCGCCTCTGCAGAGAGCTCCAGCCATGGCCAACTTTCCCATCAATGTCATCCCCTACCTCCCGCCGGGGATGACCGTGGAGCTCGGACCGCCGGATCACCGGGTGCGGGACGACATGGTGATTGGCCCTGTCCCTCCTCTGCATCACGATTTCCTCGCCATCGCCGAAGCCAACAGAGTCATCCCCTTCCATCACAAGGCAGCTCTCCATCACATCATTGAAGGTTTGCTTCACGAATCTGAGTTCTTTCCTACTGAAGCTGGTGATCATCCTCTGGGGGTTGGCATTTTTGGTTTTTCGCACACGGTTGTGAGAGATGCTGTAGTTGGTACCATGTTTGAGATTGATGAGAATGAGTTTGATGAACATGTAGTGATCTCATTTGTTCCCCATGATGCTGCTCTTAATATGCGGGTTACCTCATTTGGGCCGGAGATTTGGTTGCTTTACATTGGATTTCCGTATGATTATCAGACACAACACTACATGCATAAATCCGTGGATAAGTTTGGACAGCTGGTTGAATGGCACAATCCTCGTGGTGACCGTCGTTTTGTTCTGCTAAAAGTTAGAGTTATCCACCTCAAGTTTGTCCCTAAGAGCTTAGTTATGCATCAGCTTGGAGGCGCACGCCAAAGTTGGACGGTTGCTGTCACAATGCTTAGACGCAGTGATTGGAATGCACACATTCCAGATGTCCCGCCTACTACTGAAGATCCACCCCCTCATGATGGTCTTCCACATCCTCTCTATGGAGACAATCTCACTGCTGAGCAGATATATCAGATGCAACTCCATAACTGGATCGCTCAAAATGCTGCTAATGTGAATGTGGATGCTGCAAATGATGTTGCTGCATAGGAGGATGCTGCAAATATTCAGTTTCAACCTCAGTGCGGAGTTTGGCCTCCTTCTCCTCCGCACTCACCTCTGGCAGTTTTGAATTTTCAAGCTTGGATGGCAGGAGAGGGACTGCAGGTTTACCATGGTGTTCATCCAACTAACAATTTGCTGGATAGCCCAGCAGCGGCTTGTAATGACTCCATATCAATCTTCAGCAGTTCTGACTCTAGTGCAACCCTATCAGATGGTTATGCTTTGGTGCCACTGAACATCTTCAATCAGCTTCTTTCTGGCAGTGGTTCCTCTCTTGCTGTTTCGGCACCAGATGCCTCGAGCTCCAGAACCCCTACTCACCACACTCTTGCAAGCACACTAGAGGTAACACCCATAGATATATCAATGTCCATTTCAAATGCTGGATTACATCTTGCTGTGCTATCACCAGAAAACACATATGCTTCTCTTCTGCTCAATGATTGTGTTCCAATGCTGAGGCTGAACACCTATCTGATAGCTGCTATTAGGCCGATTGTTGCTGCTTATGGGCCCTGGAGCTTGGGTTTTGGATTTCGTGATAGTGCAGTGCAGTTTAATGTTAGTATTACAGAGCAAGAGGGTCACTTCTCAGTTGTGTCTGCTACATGAACTGTCCCACACTCTGCAGATTCAGCTCAGGTCACTGACATGACCCCTGGCAGTAGCACTTGGGCTCTGTCCTGTGCTGAAGGTACTAGCCAATCAACATTTGACCTAGTTGTTGCTCCCAACCCTCCTAAATCTCAGCTGGTCATCACAGAAATCCTGGATGAGAATGAGACATCTGATCAGGATGCAGCATCACTTTCTGTGAATGCTTCGAACACCTCCTCTGGCTCTACGGCAAGTGGTTCCGCGGCAAGTGATTCTACTGGCTCCTCTGAATATGCTGAGCTCTGGGACAGCAACAAGCAAGCGAGGCAAAGTTAAAGCCCCGGAGTCTGTGATTGAGGTCCGTCGCAGTAACCGCTCCAACAAGTATGACGACTTCAAAACAAATTCAGTTTCTGACAGCAGGGCTAAAACTTCTCGAGTCAAACCCAGAA
Organism: Triticum aestivum; assembly: GCF_018294505.1. Lineage (NCBI taxonomy): Eukaryota > Viridiplantae > Streptophyta > Magnoliopsida > Poales > Poaceae > Triticum > Triticum aestivum. Next base: position 580,956,539 of record NC_057799.1, on the reverse strand, counting down.
TTATCCCTAATGCTGCTGCTCAAACAAGCCAAGGTGAGCCTGATTCCTCCAAGAATGACAAGATCCCTTCGCCAACTCCAGTTCCTGTGCTGCAGCATATCAGGATCACCAAGTGTGCTGTTCCGCCGAAAGAAATAACATCTGAAGCTCTGCTGGCTGAGCCTGAGGACGGCCCCTCCAATGCCTAAATTATTTGCCTGCTTTATTTCAGTTGTTGCTTTTACTTTGCTTTAATTTATCATGGCACTGTTAGCAAATTGGAATATTTTGTGTTGGAATGTAAGAGGATTAAACTCTGAACCTAAGCTTTTGGCCTTATCGAATGCGATATCCTCCAGTGGTTGCGCAGTAGTTTGTCTGCAAGAAACAAAAAAATCCCACATTGATAGTATGTTCCTCAATTCTTGTTGCCCTCGAAGATTTGATAAGTTTGCGTACATCCCTTCCCAGAGTGCCTCAGGTGGCATTGCCACCATTTGGAACAGTGCCATTTTCACAGGAACTGTGCTCATTCAGGAAGACTTTTCTCTGGTAATTAAATTTTGCTCCACACAATCTGCCCAAGAGTGGACCCTGGTAAACGTTTATGGCCCATGTCAGGGTGACCCACGAGTGATCTATACTGAATGGCTTCACAATTTGCACATCCCCTCCAATGAAGATTGGTTGTTACTAGGAGATTTCAACTATATTCGCAGCCCTGATAACAGAAATAAACCTGGAGGTAATCCTAATGATATGATCACTTTTAATGACTTCATCCACTCTCAGCAATTAATTGAGCTGCCAATCAAGGGTCGTGCCTACACCTGGAGCAATATGCAAACCGACCCCCTCTTGGAACAATTAGACTGGTTCCTCACATCTAACAACTAGACTTCATCCTACCCTAATACACTTGTCATGCCACTAGGGAAGCCAGTCTCTGATCATATTCCATGTGTTGTCAAAATTGAAACTTCTATCCCTCGCAGAAAAATATTTTGATTTGAGTCTTATTGGGTGGAGCACCCAGGTTTTATGGAATTGGTTCAGGCTGTATGGACAAGACCTTTAAAAAATGCCAATGCAAATGCGGCCACTATTCTGTGCAGAAAGTTCAAAGCCCTCAGATATGAGTTAAAAAAGTGGAGCAAACGAATCTCTAAGCTGAAGGTGGCAATTGATAACTCCAATCTTGCTCTGGCCAACATTGATGCCCTAGAAAACCTCCGATTGTTATCTACGCCAGAACATAATTTTAGGAAAATTCTGAAGAAACACATTTTACGTCTATTGAATTACCAAAGGCAATATTGGCAAAAGAGACACACCATTCGCTGGGTAAAACTGGGTGATGAAGACCCGAAGTTTTTAAAGGCGATGGCCTCGGAAAGATTTAGACGCAACACGATCCCCACTCTGAAAATGCCTGATGGCACACTGGCTGATGATCATGCAAGCAAAGAGGCGATCATATACGAAGCGTTCAAAGAGAGACTGGGAAAATCCGGTGAGTTCCAAATGAAATTTAACTTGCAAAACATCATCAAGAAGGTTGAGGGTCTGGATCAGTTGACAATCCCTTTCACCAGGAATGAAATAGATGTTGTCATCAAGGAAATGCCGGCTGACCGAGCACCTAGTCCGGATGGCTTCACCGGTTTATTTCTGAAAAAATGCTGGCACCTAATTAAAGAGGACTTTTATGAACTATGCAATCAATTCTATGAGGGTGGCCTCAATCTTGAAAGCATTAATGACGGATTTATTACACTCATACCCAAAGTTCGATCACCTGAGACAGTTTCTGATTTTCGGCCAATTACTTTACTCAACTGTTGCCTCAAGGTCATCACGAAACTGCTCGCAAATCGGCTCCAAAAGCTCATTCTTAAAATTGTTCATCGAAATCAGAACGGATTCATCAAAGGTAGATCCATACAAGATTGTTTGGCCTGGGCATTCGAGTACATACACCAATGCCAAACTTCAAAACAGAAGATTGTCTTGCTCAAACCAGATTTCGCCAAAGCATTCGACACGATCGAGCATGATGCCATGATTAAAATTATGGAGCACATGGGGTTTGACGCCAAATGGCTGGATTGGATCAAATGTATATTCTCATCCAGAAAATCTTCAGTCCTCCTTAATAGTGTTCCAGGTCGACAATTCCTCTGCAAATATGGTGTTCATCAAGGTGACCCTTTATCACCCCTCATATTCATTCTTGCAGCTGACCTTCTTCAAGCTGCTATTAATGACGTGTTCCGACAAGGCCAAATTCAGCTACCGTTTCATAGACCAAACCAGCATGATTACCCTGTGATCCAATATGCCGACGACACGATTATTCTACTTCCAGCTTCCGCGGAACAAGCTAGGACAATCAAGGGCATTCTTTCAGACTATGCTGCTTCCATTGGTTTAAAACTTAATTTCCACAAGTCCACCTTAATCCCAATTAACTGTGAGCCCGATTGCTAGAATGACATCACCTCTATCTTCGGCTGTAAGGTAGGCTCTATGCCCTTCACGTACTTGGGATTGCCTCTCGGAATAACCAAACCTACGGTCCATGATCTTATGCCTCTAGTCTGCACGATGGAAAGAAGAATGACCAGCACTCTAACATTGATGTCATATGGTGCAAAGTTGTCGCTCCTCAACACGATGATCACGTCGCTCACCATATTCGCTCTCTGCACCCTCAAATTCCCACAGAAGATTCTAGAGCTGCTTGATAAACTCAGAAGAAAGTGCCTTTGGACAAAAAAACGGAGCAAGGAGATAAATGTAACTCCCTTGCGGCTTGGGACATGGTTTGTCGACCAAAACAAAGTGGTGGTCTCGGTATCATCAATCTCCGTATCCAAAGCGAGGCCCTCCTCCTCAAATATCTACACAAATTTTACAACCACCATGACCTGCCTTGGGTGGAGTTGATATTGACAACATACTACACACACAAGATACCATACGCGTCGGATCCATGCGGATCATTCTGGTGGAGAGACGTGCTGAAACTCACACCAATATATCGAGGAATATCCAGGGTAATTGTACATGTTGGGGACACGGTTCTTATGTGGAAAGATCTATGGTCGGAATCTGTGCTGGAAGAATCACACCCGCGGGCCTTCTCCTTTGCATTAAATGAGGATATCTCTGTAAAAGATTTCTTGGGATCCACCTCCCTCCATGAAACATTTCACTTTCCCCTTTCGGTGCAAGCACATGGAGAAGTCCGTGACCTGCAACAAAAAGTGCTACACATCGGTAATCATGAAGATTCTCACACACATGATACGTGGGAATATTGTTGGGGTTCGAAAGACTTCAAAGCTAATAGATATTACAAATTCTACTTTCGGGATGTGAAGTCCCACCAATCCTACCACTGGCTCTGGAAGTCCAAGTCACGCTAAAAATCAAGATGTTTGGATGGTTGCTACTCTCTGATCGACTAAACACTCGCAATATGCTCAAGAGAAGGCACTACAACATCGGAGATGACCTCAGCTGCCTCTTATGCAATCAACAAGTTGAAGAGGATGTGGAACACATGATCTTCCAATGCCCTTTCAGCAAAAACTGTTGGTCCAAACTAGGGATCATGTGGGAAGAATCTGGCTCCAGGCTGCACTGGATAAGTAAGGCCTCTAATGATTGGAACAAACCCCTGTTCATGGAAATCTTCTTACAAGCAGCTTGGAGCATATGGAAAGAAAGGAATAACAAACACTTCAGAGGCATCCCTCCAACATACCACGGCTGGCTTGATAGGTTCAAGCAAGACTTCACCCTCCTCCAACACAGAACAAGAGTAGACTTGAGAGACTTTATTCTCTCTTTTGTAAACAACCTTCCACCCCACTAGTTAGTCTAGGACTTGGTCAGATCACACTCTCCCCCAAAGTGGTGGATGAGATGCTTGTAAATATGTGTTGTACAGTGTACCCTACTTTTTGAGTAAGACAAACACAGTGGGAGCCTCTCCCACTGTACAAGTTCTCAAAAACAAATGTGTATGTTTGGATAATATTTCTAGCATTTGATCGATAAAAGGTAAGGGGTAATGATCCTTTTTAGTAGCCTGATTTAATTTGCGGAAATCAATTACCATCCTAGAACCTGTAATAATTCTTTGCGGAATCAATTCATCTTTATCATTAGGAACGACAGTAATACCTCCCTTCTTAGGGACACAATGGACGGGACTTACCCACTGACTATCAGCAATGGGATAAATTATACCTGCCTCCAGAAGCTTTAGTATTTCTTTTCTTACCACTTCTTTCATCTTAGGATTCAGCCTTCGTTGATGATCAACAACTGGTTTGGCATCTTCTTCCAAATTTATTTTATGTTGACATAGAGTGGGACTAATGCCCTTAAGATCATCAAGAGTATATCCAATGGCAGCACAGTGCTTCTTCAAAGTTTTCAATAATCTCTCTTCTTCATGCCCTGAAAGGTTAGCACTAATAATAACAGGATATATCTTCTTTTCATCAAGATAAGCATATTTAAGAGTATCAGGCAACAGTTTAAGCTCAAACACGGGATCACCCTTGGGTGGAGGAGGATCCCCTAGGATTTCAACAGGCAAATTGTGTTTCAGAATAGGTTCCTGTTTAAAGAATACTTCATCTATTTCCCTTCTTTCATTCATAAACATACCATTTTCATGGTCTAGCAAATATTGTTCTAAAGGATCACTAGGAGGTACGGCAATAGAAGCAAGACCAATAATTTCATCCTTACTAGGCAATTCTTCTTCACGGTGTTGTTTACTAAATTTAGAGAAATTAAACTCATGGGACATATCACCCAAGCCAATAGTAACAACACTCTTTTCGCAGTCTATTTTAGCATTGACAGTGTTCAAGAAGGGTCTACCAAAAATAATGGGACAAAAGCTATCTTGTGGGGAACCAAGAACAAGAAAATCAGCAGGATATTTAGTTTTCCCACACAAGACTTCAACATCTCTAACGATTCCAATGGGTGATATTGTATCTCTATTAGCAAGTTTGATGGTAACATCAATACCTTCTATCTCAGCAGGTGCAATTTCATGCATAATTTCTTTGTATAGGTCATGAGGTATAGCACTAGCACTAGCACCCATATCACATAAGCAATGATAACAATGATCTCCTATTTTAACAGAAATAACAGGCATGCCTACCACAGGTCTATGTTTATCTTTAGCACAAGGTTTGGCAATTCTAGCAGTTTCACCGCAGAAATAAATAACATGCCCATCAATATTATCAGCCAAGAGATCTTTAACAATAGCAATATTAGGTTCAACTTAATCTGCTCAGGAGGTGTATAAGTTCTAATATTGCTTTTACGAACCACAGTTGAAGCTTTAGCATGATCCTTTATCCTAAAAGGGAAATGTGGTTTCTCAACATAAGAAGTAGGAACAATAGGATCATTATAAGTGACAGTCTTTTCTTCAACTTTAATAGGTGCAGCTACTTTTACTTCTATGGGAGGATGATATTTAAACCACTTCTCCTTGGGGAGATCAACATAAGTAGCAAAATATTCACAGAAAGAAGCTACTATCTCAGAGTCAAGTCCATATTTAGTGCTAAATTTATGGAAAACATCGGTATCCATAAAAGACTTAACACAATCAAACTTAGGTGTCATACCTGACTCCTTACCTTCATCGAGATCCCAATCTTCAGAGTTCCGTTTAATTCTATCCAATAAATTCCAATTGAATTCAGTAGTCTTCATCATAAAAGAGCCAGCACAAGAAGTATCGAGCATGGTGCGATTGTTATCAGAAAGCCGAGCATAAAAACTTTGAATAATTATTTCTCTTGGGAGCTCATGATTGGGGCATGAATATAACATTGATTTAAGCCTCCCCCAAGCTTGAGCGATGCTTTCTCCTTCGCGAGGCCAAAAATTATATATATAATTATGATCAGGATGAACAAGATCCATAGGATAAAACTTCTGATGAAATTCCAATTTCAATCGTTTGTAGTTCCATGACCCCGTATCATCACATAGCCTATACCATGTCGATGCATCTCCCTCCAAAGATAAAGGGAAGACCTTCTTCTTAACAACATCATCGGGTATACCTGCAAGCTTAAATAATCCACAAACTTCATCCACATAGATTAGGTGCTCATCAGGATGCTTTGTTCCATCTCCTGCAAAAGGATTAGCTAGCAGTTTTTCTAACATACCCGAAGGAACTTCAAAGGGAAAATTTTCATTTTCAGTAGGTTCAGTAGGTTGAGGAGCAACTCTTTGCTCTACTGGTCGGGGTGAAGATACCCCGAACAAGCCCCTCAGAGGATTACTTTCCATAGTAACAAGTGACAGTAAATTTCAGCACACTATATAAATTTTTCTTACCAAAGGCGCTTCACTCCCCGGCAACGGCGCCAGAAAAGAGTCTTGATGACCCACAAGTATAGGGGATCTATCGTAGTCCTTTCGATAAGTAAGAGTGTCAAACCCAACGAGGAGCAGAAGGAAATGATAAGCGGTTTTCAGCAAGGTATTCTCTGCAAGTACTGAAATAAGTGGTAACAGATAGTTTTGTGATAGGATAATTTGTAACGAGCAACAAGTAACAAAAGTAAATAAAGTGCAGCAAGGTGGCCCAATCCTTTTTATAGCAAAGCACAAGCCTGTACAAACTCTTATATGGAGAAAAGCGCTCCCGAGGACACATGGGAATTATCGTCAAGCTAGTTTTCATCACGTTCATATGATTCGCGTTCGGTACTTTGATAATTTGATATGTGGGTGGACCGGTGCTTGGGTGCTGTTCTTACTTGAACAAGCATCCCACTGATGATTAACCTCTATTGCAAGCATCCGCAACTACAACAAAAGTATTAAGGTAAACCTAACCATAGCATGAAACATATGGATCCAAATCAGCCCCTTACGAAGCAACGCATAAATTAGGGTTTAAGCTTCTGTCACTCTAGCAACCCATCATCTACTTATTACTTCCCAATGCCTTCCTCTAGGCCCAAATAATGTTGAAGTGTTATGTAGTCGACGTTCACATAACACCACTAGAGGCTAGACAACATACATCTCATCAAAATATCGAACGAATACCAAATTCACATGACTACTGATAGCAAGACTTCTCCCATGTCCTCAGGAACAAACGTAACTACTCACAAAGCATATTCATGTTCATAATCAGAGGGGTATTAATATGCATAAAGGATCTGAACATATGATCTTCCACCAAATAAACTAACTAGCATCAACTACAAGGAGTAATCAACACTACTAGCAACCTACTAGTACCAATCCCGGACTTGGAGACAAGAATTGGATACAAGAGATGAACTAGGGTTTTGAGAGGAGATGGTGCTGGTGAAGATGTTGATGGAGATTGCCCTCTCCCGATGAGAGGAGCGTTGGTGATGACGATGGCGATGATTTCCCCCTCCCGGAGGGAAGTGTCCCCGGCAGAACAGCTTTGCCGGAGCCCTAGATTGGTTCCGCCTCGTGGCGGCGGAGTCTTGTCCCGAAAGGTTGCTTATGATTTTTCCCTTGACAAAAGACTTCATATAGCAGAAGATGGCCACCGGAGAGCCAACAGGGGGCCCACGAGGCAGGGGGCGCGCCCTGGGGGGTAGGGCGCGCCGCCCACCCTCGTGGCCAGGTGGGTCCCCCTCTGGCGTACTTCTTCCGCTCAATATTTTTTATTATTTCCAAAAATAACTTTTGTGGAGTTTCAGGACTTTTGGAGTTGTGCAGAATAGGTCTCTAATATTTGCTCCTTTTCCAGCCCAGAATTCCAGCTGCCGGCATTCTCCCTCCTTATGTAAACCTTGTAAAATAAGAGAGAATAGGCATAAGTATTGTGACATAACGTGTAGTAACAACCCATAATGCAATAAATATCGATATAAAAGCATGATGCAAAATGGACGTATCACGGCGCTACAACTAACCTGTAGCAGTAGCGCATGTGCACCCGCGCTACTGCTATACAAGCGTAGCAGCAGCAAGCTCTATGAAAGCGCGCTACTGCTAATAGCTCTAGCGCACTTTGTTAGGCCGCGCTACTGCTAGTGGCACGCTGCTGCTAACTTTTCTCCACCCGCTACTGCTAATTTTATTAGTTTTTGTTTTTTTCTGCATTGTTTTGTATTTGATCAGGCTTTATACAAGAATCTTTAGCACATACAAATGTCATCATCATACACATACAAATGGCTGCAAGACTGCAAATGTAATCGTAGCATATACATACAAATAGTCTCATCATAATCATCATCCAACACAAAGTGGTCTCTCGTCATAATCTTGAAAATAGCGATACATGCAAGTCTCGAATACTTGCAACTACATCGTCATCCATCTAAACAATGATATACGCGAGAAGAGCTATCACTATGAGTGAGAGCGGAACTATGTAGGACATGAGTTCGTATCCCTCTCTCGCATTAGCGTGAACCTAAACTAACTACTGGCTGTCGCTCGGAAACCGGAAACCGGTACACTTGGGCCTGACACTCCGGCCACTCGTCGTATATATACTCCTAGCGTAGCACTTCTTCACCATCGATGATCTATGCACCTCCATCGTCACATGAGTCGATGATATGCAACATATATAGTTGAGCAACAGAAAGAGACAGACTTGGCAAAAATAGAAGCAACATATCATAAGCATAAATAACAAAGTTGATCGTACCCAAAATGCCCTAACTAGAGTGATCTTCACTAGTCGAGGAGGACGGTTTAATTACATCACAAATAAATTTTCGTCGTGCATAACTCAAAGTTTCATCATACAGAAAGTATGCACTAAACGGACACATTTTCATATATCGACAATCATTTCAACATGTCTTGCCATCCATCCAAGTCAGGGAGATAGTCCCCGAGCTTAGTGAAAGGCTTCAGGTCGAGAAGCTGAGTGGCTACGCGTGTTCGGACGTCTTCCCACGACATTTGTCTTTCTTCATAGAACATCCCTGTTTTTTCGACGACCTCCTTCATGATGATTTGGGCAAGTTCGCGCTGGATGTGATAGAACTCAGCTCAAAGTCGATGATCCTCGATATCTCCTAAGTTCTTTGCCCATTGCAGAATATGGGCATCGCCGGATCTAGGTGACATGCGAAGGTTCTGGTGATCCCGTCTGTACTCCAGCATGTGGTGTATAACATAGAATCCATCATTAAGAGAATCACTCGGTTGCTGGATGCAGCAGAAGTCGGTCTTATGGCCGAAGGCGGGCCTGCCGTCCCTTTTCTTCTTGTCCTTGACCTCTCCACCCCGTGCGTCGTAGTAAAACATAGCACTGTCGAGAACAGACTTGATGTGGGTGTAATCCTTTTTGTTAATGTTCTTCGACAAGTCCAAGTAAAGAGCGTGGGAGTATCGGGGGTAGAGGATGATGAGGACGGCGCGCCCACCGCTGCGCAAAATAAGTACACCTCAAATTAATTAGCCTCCACCATGCAAATGAATGATTGAAATCGAAGGAAGGATATCCGCGCGGATGACTTACAGGGGATGATAAGGCACGAGAATCGCCTCCTTGTCCTTATTGGCGAGCATGAAATTGACGATGTATTCCCTCGCGTATTCACGGTGCTTTGCGCAGACTCCCAAGAAGCACTCGTGCATGAAGTACGGGTCAGCGACACAAATATGAGGTATCTGCTCAACCCCGATGAGGTAGTTCATGTGCAAGGCATAAAGGCGGACAAACGTAGAATCCAGCTTCTTCACGTGAAACATGTCGAAGATGTAATCGAATCAAAGGAAGAACTTCTCCGCGGGGAATGTGTCGACGTACGACAATTGCCGCGGCATGTTAACCACGTAGAGTGGGTATCCTAGATTTTTCGAGGCGATGAGGCCTTTCTCTATCCGCAGCACATCGTCATGAAGTCTCCTTAGATCGCCGAATCTGTCCCCTAGCGCTGCTTCAGGTAGGTTTGGTTCACCGGGGATATGCCATTTTGCCGCACCGGGGATATCTATACGGACTTGAACCCGAGGCTGCTGAGGCGGCTGGATCATAGAAGCAGCTTTCTTGCCTTTCCCCGCTCTCTTCCTAGGCTTCTTTGCCGGAAGGTCGTCTATAATACGTTGAGCCTCCAGAGGCTGCAATTCAGGCACCGATTCATGACGCTCAAACCCTGAGTAGGCGCCAGTATTGAGATACTGTTGAGTGCCATTGCTACCTCTTGAGCACTGCGTTGGTTTTCCCTTGAAGAGGAAAGGGTGATGCAGCAAAGTAGCGTAAGTATTTCCTTCAGTTTTTGAGAACCAAGGTATCAATCCAGTAGGAGGCCACGCTCAAGTCCCTCGCACCTACACAAACAAATAAAAACCTCGCAACCAACGCAATAAAGGGGTTGTCAATCCCTTCACGGTCACTTACGAAAGTGAGATCTGATAGATATGATAAGATAATATTTTTGGTATTTTTATAATAAAGATGCAAAGTAAAATAAAAGGCAATAAAAATAGCTAAGTGTTGGAAGATTAATATGATGGAAAATAGACCCGGGGGCCATAGGTTTCACTAGTGGCTTCTCTCAAGAGCATAAGTATTACGGTGGGTGAACAAATTACTGTCGAGCAATTGATAGAACTGAGCATAGTTATGAGAATATCTAGGTATGATCATGTATATAGGCATCACGTCCGTGACAAGTAGACCGACTCCTGCCTGCATCTACTACTATTACTCCACACATCGACCGCTATCCAGCATGCATCTAGAGTATTAAGTTCAAAAGAACAGAGTAATGCTTTAAGTAAGATGACATGATGTAGAGGGATAAACTCATGCAATATGATATAAACCCCATCTTGTTATCCTCGATGGCAACAATACAATACGTGCCTTGCTGCCCCTGCTGTCACTGGGAAAGGACACCGCAAGATTGAACCCAAAGCTAAGCACTTCTCCCATTGCAAGAAAGATCAATCTAGTAGGCCAAACCAAACTGATAATTCGAAGAGACTTGCAAAGATAACCAATCATACATAAAAGAATTCAGAGAAGATTCAAATATTGTTCATAGATAAACTTGATCATAAATCCACAATTCATCGGTCTCAACAAACACACCGCAAAAGAAGATTACATCGAATAGATCTCCACGAGAATCGTGGAGAACTTTGTATTGAGATCCAGAGAGAGAGAAGAAGCCATCTAGCTAATAACTATGGACCCGAAGGTCTGAGGTAAACTACTCATACATCATCGGAGAGGATATGGTGTTGATGTAGAAGCCCTCCGTGATCAATGCCCCCTCTGGCAGGACGCCAGAAAAGGCCCCAAGATGGGATCTCACGGGTACAGAAGGTTGCGGTGGTGGAATTAGGTTTCGTGGATGCCTCTGTTGGTTTGGGGGTACGTAGGTATATATAGGAGGAAGAAGTACATCAGTGGAGCAACGTGGGCCCCACGAGGGTGGAGGGCGCGCCTAGGGGGTAGGCGCGCCCCCCTGCCTCATGCTCTCCTGGTTGATTTCTTGACATAGACTCCAAGTCCTCTGGATCACGTTTGTTCCGAAAATCACGTTCCCGAAGGTTTCATTCCGTTTGGACTCCGTTTGATATTCCTTTTCTGCGAAACTCTGAAATAGGCAAAAAAACAGCAATTTGGGCTGGGCCTCCGGTTTATAGGTTAGTCCCAAAAGTAATATATAAGTGTATAACAAAGCCCATTAATCATCCAAAACAGAATATAATATAGCATGAAGCAATCAAAAATTATAGATACGTTGGAGACGTATCAAGCATCCCCAAGCTTAATTCCCGCTCGTCCTCGGGTAGGTAAGTGATAGAAACAGAATTTTTGATGCGGAATGCTACTTGGCATAATTTTTAATGTAACCCTCTTAATTGTGGTATGAATATTCAGATTCGAAAGATTCAAGATAAAAGTTTAATATCGACATAAAAGCAATAATACTTCAAGCATACTAACTAAGCAATTATGTCTTCTCAAAATAACATGGCCAAAGAAAGTTCATCCCTACAAAATCATACAGTTTAGTCATGCTCCATTTTCGTCACACAAGAATGCTCTCATCATGCACAACCCCGATGACAAGCCAAGCAATTGTTTCATACTTTAGTAATCTCATACATGAGCGTGAGCCATGGATATAGCACTATGGGTGGAATAGAATATAATGATGGGGGTTATGTGAAGAAGACAAAAAGGAGAAAGTCTCGCATCAACGCGGCTAATCAACGGGCTATGGAGATGCCCATCGATTGATGTTAACGCAAGTAGTAGGGATTGCCATGCAACGGATGCACTAGAGCTATAAATGCATGAAAGCTCAACAAAAGAAACCAAGTGGGTGTGCATCCAACTTGCTTGCTCACGAAGACCTAGGGCATTTGAGGAAGCCCATTGTTGGAATACACAAGCCAAGTTCTATAATGAAAAATTCCCACTAGTATATGAAAGTGACAAAACAAGAGACTCTCTATCATGAAAATCATGGTGCTACTTTGAAGCACAAGTGTGGAAAAAAGGATAGTAGCATTGTCCCTTTTTATTTTCTCTCTTTTTTGGGCCTCCCTTTTTTATTTGGCCTTTCTCTTTTTTTATTGGGACAATGCTCTATGAATGATGATCATCACACTTCTATTTATTTACAACTCAATGATTACAACTCGATATTAGAACAAAGTATGACTCTATATGAATGCCTCCGGCGATATACCGGGATAGGCAATGAATCAAGAGTGACATGTATGAAAAATTATGAACGGTGGCTTTGCCACAAATACGATGTCAACTACATGATCATGCAAAGCACTATGACAATGATGAACATGTCATGATAAACGGAACGGTGGAAAGTTGCATGGCAATATATCTCGGAATGGCTATGGAAATGCCATAATAGGTAGGTATGGTGGCTGTTTTGAGGAAGATATAAGGAGGTTTATGTGTAACAGAGCGTATCATATCACGGGGTTTGGATGCACCGGCGAAGTTTGCACCAACTCTCAATGTGAGAAAGGGCAATGCACGGTACCGAAGAGGCTAGCAATGATGGAAGGGTAAGAGTGCGTATAATCCATGGACTCAACATTAGTCATAAAGAACTCACATACTTATTGCAAAAATCTACAAGTCATCAAAAACCGAGCATAACGCACATGCTCCTAGGGGGATAGATTGGTAGGAAAAGACCATCGCTCGTCCCCGACCGCCACTCATAAGGAGGACAATCAAAGAACACCTCATGTTTCAAATTTGTTATATAACGTTTACCATACGTGCATGCTACGGGACCTGCAAACTTCAAGACAAGTATTTCTCAATTTCACAACTACTCAACTAGCACAACTTTAATATCACTACCTCCATATCTCAAAACAATCATCAAGCATCAAACTTCTCTTAGTATTCAGCACACTCATAAGAAAGTTTTTACTAGTCTTGAATACTTAGCATATTAGGATTAATTTCCCAATTTAAGCAAATTACCATGCTGTTTAAGACTCTCAAAATAATATAAGTGAAGCATGAGAGAATAATAGTTTCTATAAAACAAAACCACCACCGTGCTCTAAAAGATATAAGCGAAGCACTAGAGCAAAAACTATATAGCTCAAAAGATATAAGCGAAGCGCATAGAGTATTCTAATAAATTCCGAATCATGTGTGTCTCTCTCAAAAGGTGTGTACAGAAAAGATGATTGTGGTAAACTAAAAAGCAAAGACTCAAATCATACAAGACGCTCCAAGCAAAACACTTATCATGTGGTGAATAAAAATATAGCTCCAAGTAAAGTTACCGATGGAAGTAGACGAAAGAGGGGATGCCTTCCGGGGCATCCCCAAGCTTTGGCTTTTTGGTGTCCTTAGATTATCTTGGGGTGCCATGGGCATCCCCAAGCTTAGGCTCTTGCCACTCCTTGTTCCATAATCCATCAAATCTTTTACCCAAAACTTGAAAACTTCACAACACAAAACTTAACAGAAAATCTCGTGAACTCTGTTAGCGAAAGAACACAAAACACCACTTCAAGGTACTATAACGAACTCATTCTTTATTTATATTGGTGTTAAAACTATTGTATTCCAACTTCTCTATGGTTTATAAACTATTTTACTAGCCATAGATTCATCAAACTAAGCAAATAAGACACGAAAAACAGAATCTGTCAAAAACAGAACAGTCTGTAGTAAACTGTAACTAACACAAACTTCTGGAACTCCAAAAAATCTACCAAAATAGGACGACCTAGACAATTTGTTTATTGATCTGCTGCAATTATAATCAATATTTTTATCACGTTCTTGTGATTTTTAACAATTGTTTTCGTGAACAGAAAGTTTCTGGAATTTTCAGCAAGATCAAATAACTATCATCCAAGAAGATCCTATAGGTTTAACTTGGCACAAAAACTAATTAAAACATAAAAAATCTAACCAGAGGCTAGATCAAGTATTTATTCCTAAACAGAAGCGAAAAGCAAAAAACTAAAATAAAATTGGGTTCCCTCCCAACAAGCGCTTTTCTTTAAAGCCTTTTAGCTAGGCATTGATAATTTTAATGATGCTCACATGAGAGACAAGAATTGAAGCGCAAAGGGAGCATCATAAAATACGTGACAAACACATCTAAGTCTAACATACTTCCTATGCATAGGCATATTATAAGCAAAGAAATTTGCAAGGCAAGCAAAAACTAGCATATGCGAGGAAGCGGAAAGAAACAATAGCAATCTCAACATAACGAGAGGTAATTTAGTAGCATGAAAATTTCTACAACCATATTTCCTCTCTCATAATAATTACATGTAGGATCATAAGAAAATTCAACAATATATCTATGACAAAACATATTCTTAATACAATCCACATGTATGCAAAGTTGACACTCTTCCAAAATAGCGGGATTAACATAAACTAAAGTCATGACCTCTCCAAACCCACTTTTATCAAAAATACCATAAGATTGAAAATTCTCCAAATATGTGGGATCTAAAGTTGACACTCTTCCAAACCCACTTTCAATATTATTGCAAACACTATTATCAATCTCATATTCATCATGGGGCTTAAATAAATTTTCAAGATCATAAGAAGAATCACCCCAATCATGATCATTGCAACAAGTAGTAGACATAGCAAAACTAGCATCCCCAAGCTTAGGGTTTTGCATATTATTAGCACAATTGACATCAAGAGAATTTATAGTAACATCATTGCAATCATGCTTTCATCGAAGGAACTACCAAGTATGGGTGCAATAGCAACGATCTCATGTTTAACATAAGGAACTATAGCAAATTCATCTTCATAAATATTGACATCATGGCCACAAGAATAGCAAGCATCATGTTCATCAAGGGATATTTCAATCAAATCATCGGAATCATCATTATCTATAGATTCATGCATATCACCTTCCAAAGCAACGGTCATTCTCTCAATAAATTCTTTGATATAGACACTATGAGCATAGTTTTCATACCAATATTTAAGTATGTCAAAATTTTCAGATTCGTAGAGAGTAATATCATACTTTTCAATCAAAGAAGCAACTTCATAAGCACCCTTAAAAGCAACAAATTCTTCAATTTGTTCAATATCATAGTAACTGTAAACACCCTTTGCATAAGAAGATAAGATTTCATTTTCATTAAACTCACATAGGTAGGGAAGGTGTTTTTTTAGGGTTCTTAGAGCAACAAGTAAAATCATGAATTTCACAAAGATTCCAAGCATAACACAGCAATCTGTTTATTTGACCCCATAAGAGTTTCCCTTTTTCAGACAAATAGTGATGCACAAAATGAGCATGCTGATCTAAAGATTTCCCATCAACTAGGCTAGTTGGGGTTTCAGCATGAGCGTATAAAGACCGGAGATGATCCAAGTAGAATACTTTAAGTGGATCCATATCAATAGATGTTTAGCAAGCAAAGATGCAAGCAAATAGAAGGCACGTGGAAACACAAACAAAAAGACATACGGGAAGAAGGCGAAGAAAAGGCAAAGGGGGCGAATAAAACAGCAAGGGTGAAGTGGGGGAGAGGAAAACGAGAGGCAAATGGCAAATAATGTAATGCGAGGGATAAGAGTTTGTGATGGGTACTTGGTATGTCTTGACTTGTGCATAGACTCCACGGCAACGGCGCCAGAAATCCTTCTTGCTACCTCTTGAGCACCGTGTTGGTTTTCCCTTGAAGAGGAAAGGGTGATGCAGCAAAGTAGCGTAAGTATTTCCCTCAGTTTTTGAGAACCACGGTATCAATCCAGTAGGAGGCCACGCTCAAGTCCCTCGCACCTACACAAACAAATAAAAACCTCGCAACCAACGCAATAAAGGGGTTGTCAATCCCTTCACGGTCACTTATGAAAGTGAGATCTGATAGATATGATAAGATAATATTTTTGGTATTTTTATAAGAAAGATGCAAAGTAAAATAAAAGGCAATAAAAATAGCTAAGTGTTGGAAGATTAATATGATGGAAAATAGACCCGGGGGCCATAGGTTTCACTAGTGGCTTCTCTCAAGAGCATAATTATTACGGTGGGTGAACAAATTACTGTTGAGCAATTGATAGAATTGAGCATAGTTATGAGAATATCTAGGTATGATCATGTATATAGGCATCACGTCCGTGACAACTAGACCGACTCCTGCCTGCATCTACTACTATTACTCCACACATCGACTGCTATCCAGCATGCATCTAGAGTATTAAGTTCAAAAGAACAGAGTAATGCTTTAAGTAAGATGACATGATGTAGAGGGATAAACTCATGCAATATGATATAAACCCTATCTTGTTATCCTCGATGGCAACAATACAATACGTGCCTTGGTGCCCCTGCTGTCACTTGGAAAGGACACCGCAAGATTGAACCCAAAGCTAAGCACTTCTCACATTGCAAGAAAGATCAATGTAGTAGGCCAAACCAAACTGATAATTCGAAGAGACTTGCAAAGATAACCAATCATACATAAAAGATTTCAGAGAAGATTCAAATATTGTTCATAGATAAACTTGATCATAAACCCATAATTCATCGGTGTCAACAAACACACCGCAAAAGAAGATTACATCGAATAGATATCCACGAGAATCGTGGAGAACTTTGTATTGAGATCCAAAGAGAGAGAAGAAGCCATCTAGCTAATAACTATGGACCCGAAGGTCTGAGGTAAACTACTCACACATCATCGGAGAGGCTATGGTGTTGATGTAGAAGCCCTCCGTGATCAATGCCCCCTCCGGCAGGACGCCGGAAAAGGCCGCAAGATGGGATCTCACAGGTACAGAAGGTTGCGGCTGTGGAATTAGGTTTTCGTGGATGCCTCTTTTGGTTTGGTGGTACGTAGGTATATATAGGAGGAAGAAGTACGTCGGTGGAGCATCGTGGGACCCACGAGGGTGGAGGGCACGCCCAGGGGGGTAGGCGCGCTGCCCTGCCTCGTGCTCTCTTGGTTGATTTCTTGACGTGGACTCCAAGTCCTCGGGATCATGTTTGTTCCGAAAATCACATTCCCGAAGGTTTTATTCCGTTTGGACTCCATTTGATATTCTTTTTCTGCGAAACTCTGAAATAGGCAAAAAAATAACAATTTGGGCTGGGCCTCCGGTTAGTAGGTTAGTCCCAAAAATAATATATAAGTGTATAACAAAGCCCATTAATCATCCAAAACAGAATATAATATAGCATGAAGCAACCAAAAATTATAGATACGTTGGAGGCGTATCAGCCATCGTCGTCCTCATCCTCATCCATGGCGATGTCATCAGCGACTAATGGAGCCTCTTCCTCACCCCGTCCGCTATCACCCAGCCCGACACCCGACGCTAATTGGGTAGGTGGGGTGTTGATGTTCATACCTTGTTGAGGCTGCGTGCTCGTGGGTGTGCTCCCGACCGCCTCCAGACGAAGCAGACTCTTTGGCCACAACATGACCCACCCATTGCAATCACCAAGCCGCCGCGGGGTCTCTACGTCATCCCCCTAGTATCAGAGGAGCCTAATTATCGTGGCCCGGTTTGACACTGGCCACGGAAACCTTGAAGACGTCCGGGGGGATTGGCCGGCCGTGGAACAATGGTTCCTTCAGCTTCATTATTGTCGCCTTCTCCACGTCCACCTTCTGGTCCCGATGGTGTACAATATGGTGCACGGGGTTACGTTGGCCTGCAAAGATATGTCTGTGATGTGAGACATCCGAAAGGCAACGGAAACGGGAGATTATACATTTATTGAATAGGGCCGGTGTGACAGATACCATGAGGGCGTCGAGCTCAGCCAAAGACGAAGCACCGCCGAGCACGTTCGGTGCCGGAGCCGGTGTGGGAGCAGGTGCAGGAGCAGGTGCAGGTGCAGGTGCAACGGTTGTCGAGCTGCTTCCGAAGAAGTCAGCAAGGGGAAAGTCCGCTGCATTTTTTCTGGCTTTTGCCTGCTCCAATTGGAAACGGCCGGAACCAAGACAGTAGACATATCTGCAACCACCTATTTTGCGGCAGCTACCGCTATTGCGACTGTCTCAGATGATTTCTTCTCAACCGCAATCTCAACCTTCTTGTCGATGTTTTCTTTAGTTAACCTCCGTCTTTCCTTTCTCTCCTCCGTGGTCTCATGGTAGTACTTCTTCCACGTGGTGCCGTCTCCAACACCGTGCACGCGTCCATACGACGGCCGAGTTTCCACCAGGAGTCCTTTCAATATGTTCAACGCCTGGTTGAATGGAGTGTCCCACTTGGGCCTCACCAATGCCTCAGACGGGGAGTCGCTTTCGGATGCAATCGTGTGCTGCTCTGTCTGCAAAAGGAACAAGCATCGTTTACAAATATGACTAACGTGCAGTCGAATTGATCAGAAACTAAAATTACCAGCAGCCTCATGAACTCCGTTGTGACCGGGTCCATCTTGAAAACCTTCTTGACTGAGTCCCAATGGTGCCGTGCCCTTAGGACGTCACTCTCCTACGGGACGGTGAAGTCCGCCAAGGGGTCTGGGAAGCCCAGACTCTCGCGTTCCGCGTCCTCCTTGGCCCATATGGACCTCTTCCCGCCGTAACCACGGCTTCCGAGGTGGTGGAGCCCAATGTGCCTCTGTTGAAGCCCCTTCATGTACTTCGACTTTTTTTGGCAGCTTCGGCCTCGCAAGCCGCCTTGAATATTTCAAGGTGGTCATTCGTGATTGTCGGATTATCCTTTACAATCTCGGAATAGGGTTCCTTTTTGTCGATGATCCGATGTTTCACCCTTGCTTTACAGGCGGCCAACGCGTCGCTAAACTTGGTCATGGCGTGTTTGTTTATCTTCTTCATTGCCGGGCCTTATCTGGATCTTTATAATCCTTTTCATTCCGGCCCGGGAACAAGAATATCTGGTGCAACTTCTTTAGGAGGGAGGGCCTCATATTATCTATCTTCTATGGTTTCTCATCATTGATGGTGGCGGTTGTCCGTATGATGCAACCTATTTGATTGTCGTAGCACGATCGCGCTTCCTCAGGCGCTATTGGCTCAAAAATGCCGTCGTCCATCTCCGTGACCACCAGTCTAGTAGTCATGAGCTGGTTTGGGCGCCGTGGCCTCTTTGCTTTCGGTTCTAGACCGGCTCTGCTAGTCTCGGCGCCGGTGTCGGCGCCGGTGTCAGTCTCATCGCCGGTCTGCATGTCGGTATCAGTCCCCGATGCGACAGGTGGGCCTAGCAACAACATCCGTTGATCGTTGGCTTCCCTCAAAAATTCGTGTGCCGCCAGGTAGACGTCGTCGCAATCAACAGAACCCTGTCCTTCATCGTTGCTAGCCATGTTTCCTACGATTAAATCTAGTCAATTAATTCTAGACCTAATAAAATGAATAATGACATAAAAAGGCCTGTGTTTTGCAGGAACGTTGACTCCTTCCCGGTGCGGCAAATCCCGGGCACTCGATATGTCCTAGTTTGTAGCACAAATCATGCCGAAATTCACGAAAAATTTCGGCATGACCTTTGCTAAAAAGTGGACAAATCGAGCACCTGAAATTTGCTGGAACGGAAATGAATCAACATTCCGGCAAAACATAGGCCACTCGGCTTCATTCCCTAGAAACAGTGTTCAAATATCCGTCTTCGACACCGCAACACATGTCCAAATATACACGAGCAACCACATGTCCAAATATACATGTCCAAATTTCACAAGCTAATTCAAAAACTAAGTGTAGAAGAAGATTCATTTAACATAGAACAAAATTCAATTAACTTTAGTGCTCTATAATGATGAAAGGAAAAAAATTCAGTTAACTACTAATTTCATTCATTTAGGTTATTCATTTAACTTCACCTAATTAACCTACTGTACAACTACTACTAGCAGCACTACTAACCTAATTAACCTAGCAAAACCCTACTGCCCTAACTAAAAAACATCTAATTAACATCTACTAGTACCACTACTGCCCTAACCTAATTAGCATCTACTAGTATCACTATATACTACTAGCAGCACTGCTACAACATTTTCTTCATTTTTTCTTTTAAAAAAACATCTATGAAAACAAAAACCCTAATTAAACCCTACTGCCCTAACTAACTTTTGTTGTAAACCAAATTTTTTGCTCTAAACTAATTTTTTCTCTAACATCTACTACTTAACATCTTTTGCTCTAAACTATTTTTTTTGCTATAAACTAAGTTTTGCTCTAAAATGCAGAGAGAGAGGAGGGGTGGGGGGAGGGGTGGGGCTTACAGAGAGGGGAGAGACGGTGGTGGGGAGGTGCTCGGCGACGGAGGCAGGGGCGGGGAGGGCGTGCTCGGGCTCGGGCAGCGGCGGTCTTGGGCGGGCTCGGGCGGCGGCGGTGAGGTCGAGGGCGGCGACGGTGAGGTCGAGGGCGGCCTCGGGCGGCGGTGGTGAGGCTGAGGGCAGCCTCGGGCGGCGGCGGTGAGGATGAGGGCGGCCTTGGGGGCAGACGTTGAGGTTGCGGGTGTCGACGCCGGCAGGAGACGGCGGTGAAGTGGGGCGACGGCGAATTGGGGAGACGGCGGTGAAGTGGGGCGACGACGAATTGGGGAGACGTCGGCGAAGTGGGGCGAGGGATTTGGGGGAGAAGTGGTGACCGGGGGGAGGGAAACCGCTGGTTAAGTGAAACATAACGGTAGCGTGTTACTGAAAACACGCTATAGCTAAGTTAGCTATAGCGCGTCTCAGTAAACGCGCTACTCCTATGCCTTCCTCCTTTTTTTTCCCTTTTTCATTTATTTTTCTTTACATTTTTTCCTGTCTCCTTTTTCTATTTCTTTCATTTTCATTTACTTTTCTATTTGTTTTTCATTTTATTTTCTTTTCGTTAGCAGTAGCGCCTTACACCTAAACGCGCTGCTACAACAATATTAGCGGTAGCGCGGTTTCTAAAAGACCGCTACTACTATGTGTAGCCTATCAGCTTAGTGGTGGGAATTTTAGTAGTAGCGCATTTCCATTGAGACGCACTACTGCTATATTTGTATCTGTAGCGCGCTTATTCTGCACGCGCTACTGCTGTGTAGCTGTAGCATGCTTTTTTAACAAGCACTGCTGCTAAAGTTCTGTGTATAAGGTTCGTCATGGTCAAGTAACATGACCTCCAGAACAGGATTACCGTACCACTCTTGTTGGGGATATGACTATTGAGTTAACCCGCCCAGGAGGGGCCGGGTTAAGTCATGGCGGTTTATCAATACAAAGCCATGAAGATGCTGAAGATGGCGGTTCACTACGCAGACTCGTTGAGGGCCCGAAAGCCCAAGGGCGACTTAAGGCCCAACAAGTGTAAACCGCCGTATAGGTGTAACTTGTATTATAAGGCATGTATAGTTAGTCACCGAGCTGAACACGTTGTTTATGAGCCGGCCGGGACTCTGTAAGCCACCGGGCGTCAACCTGTGTATATAAAGGGACGACCCGACAGCGACTTAGGGCAAGAAACAAGAGATCGAAAGCTAGGTCAAGCGTATTCGCTCCCTGGTAATCGAGACATAAGCAATACCACCTCAAAACTGGATTAGGCCTTTGCCTTCACCGCAAGGGGCCGAACCAGTATAAACTCCCTGTGTCCTTTGTCCCGTTCAACCCATTTAAGCTAACCTAGTTGCGATGGCTCCACGATAAGTCCTCACACTAGGACATCTGCCGTGACAACTCCACGATAGTTGGCGCCCACCGTAGGGCCAGCACACGGTAGTTTTGAGTTCTTAAAGGGAAACTTCGAAGGGATCATGGGATACGCTGTGGGCCGGATGACCAAGAGTTGTCGCGGCAAGCTCTACATCGACGATGCAGGCTGGGGTCCCGAGGCTGGCTCAATCGAGTACGGGTACCGGGTCCCCTTTGGCGGAATCCACGTCTTCATCGGCAAGATCGGCGAACCGGGCTCCGAGCCGGACATCTGCACCGACATCATCGAGACGGCTCAGCATGCGAGACCCGCGCGAGTTCAGCCTGCCATGAAGCGTGCCTTCGTGGGATTCATCCATGGAGCGGAATCTGAGGATAGATCTGTGTCTGGTGGTGAGACGGCCGTTTACTCGGATGGTGAGTCGTCCACTTGTGAAACTGAGTCGCTGTACCAACTGCAAGACGGCCGGCTTGGGGGCTATTCCGATGGCGATAGTATTCGGCACCCCTATGAGCCACCGAACAGGGTTGCAATCTTTATGGCCGGTACACAACCAGTGCAGAACTCTTCGACTGTGGCAACAATAATCTCTGGGTCAGCAGCGGCAACGGTTGCCGGGGCAGGAGGCCCTGTGCGGTGGTTAACCCGGCAGATCAGGATTAGCATAATGCGGAGGTTGCAAAATTGCGTGATGAGATAGCACAGGCCAAGCAGGAGCTGAACGCAGAGAACACTAGGATGGCCGTGGAGCGGGCCGCTTTGGATGCTCAGGCGCAGCGGATTCAGTCGGAGTCTTTCCGGCTCATGATGGATCAGAACGCTTCAAACAAAGTCATGAGGAGGAGGCATCAGACTCGTCTGCCTTCGGTCTACGAGGCAAGAAATCTCTTTAACACGCCTGGAGCGGGGCCCAGTAACCCGCCAGAGGTAAACCGGGTTGAAGCACCTAGGACGGGAGCGCCGGCTCACCCGCGCATGACAGAGCCACCCCGCCTGAATACGACTCCACCTCAACACGTGCCGATGCCACCGGGTCATCATTCTAACCCTTTGGATAATATGATTGCTGCGGCGACACGACTGGCAGCTCTACCAGTTGAAGGTGAGTCGCCGGCGGCAATGGGGATACGATGAGCCGGAGAATTACTTCAGACGGCTGTGGCCCAACAGGCGGCTTATTCTTACTGTCATGAGAGAATCCATTCAACCCATCGCCCAAGTCGGAGTTATAGCAGGCATATCGATGAGCCGGCTGTGTCAAGTAGTGGGTGGTACCGCAGCCCACCCCGTGGACATAACTCGGCAGGCGGTGCAGCTAATGCTCAGAATGTAGTGGATCAAGGTAGAGCACGTGAGAGGCTGAGCTGGCGGCTCAGTATGCGGCTCGTCAACATTCTCCGGTTCGTCCGACAGCTTCAGTGGAGACAGGTGTGACTTTCAGGACTTTGGGTGTGCCGTGTTTGGTGCCGGCTCTGTGTAATGAGCATTTTCCCAAGGATTTCAAGGGTCCTCGCAAAGTACCTAACTATACGGCGACTTACCCCCTGAGGCATGGGTCGAGAGTTATGAGATGGCCATGGAACTGCTAGATGTTAGCGATGCTGCGTGTGCTAAATATTTCACCATGATGTTGGATGGGACGGCCCGTACTTGGTTGAAGGGGCTGCCTGCTAACTCCATTGGGTCATGGGCCGAGTTAAAAGCCCGTTTTATTCAGAATTTTAAGCATACATGCAAGCAGCCTATGTCAATTGTGGATCTGGACGCCTGTGTCCAAGAAGAGGGCGAGTCAACAACCCATTGGGTGCGCCGAGTCTCAACTATCTTGCATTCATTGGATCACATCAATGCCGGCTCAGCAGTCTTGATGTTGGAGAGGAATTGTCGTTTTTTGCCCCTCAAACAGAATCTGGGGCGGCTCAAGCGCCACTGCAGTGACATGGGGGAACTGATGGCAGCTCTGTTTAAGTATGCTGACTGTGATGGTACCAAGGACCCCGAGTCCGATGATGAAAAGCCGGGAAAGGGAAAGAAGAGCAGCAGGACAAGAGGGCAGCAACATAACCCGGCGAGTCAGGGAGGCAATGGTAAGCGCAAAGCTGATAATAGTTTGGACTTTGTGGCTAACACCAATGCACAGAATAATGGTCAGCGTCGTAAGGGTAAGCCGCCCCCACGGGTTGGGGGGTCAGGCTTCAATCTTGAGCAGGTGCTGAATCAGCCCTGCCCAAGGCATGGTACACGGGAAAGGCCGTCCACTCACCTTTGGAAGTATTGCTTAATCATGAAGGAGTACAAAATTTCCAATCTTTTTCAAGACAATCATGGGCCGGGTGGCGGCTAAGGATTCGGCTCTCATGGTCCGGGTTACGGTGGTGGCGGTTCTAACTCTGGATTCCAAGGTAATCAAGGCAATCAAGGCAATCAGGGTGGTTTTCATCAACAGTCTGGTTAGGATAACCAGCATCAGCATCAGTCTGGTTATCAGAATAACCCGAAGCAGCTGAATAGTGGGCAGTACCACGTCTTCACCACGAGTTTATGCAAGAGGGATTAGAAGCTCCTTATTAGGGCTGTGAACGCCGTGGAGCCGGCGATTCCCCGTTACTTGCGATGGTTTGAGCAACCCATTGTGTGGAGTCGAGAGGATCACCCACCCCGGGTTGATAATCCGGGTCATCTAGCTTTGGTTGTGGCACCTCAGGTTGGAGGGTACAAGTTCACTGAGGTACTCATGGATGGAGGTAGCAGCATCAATATCCTTTACTATGATACTTTTCGCCGTATGGAGTTGACCGATAAAAATCTTAAGCCATCCAATACTGTTTTCCATGGAGTGGTGCCTGGTAAGTCGGCATATGCTGTAGGCAAGATCGCTTTGGAGGTCGCCTTTGGGGATGATTATGATTCCAGGGCCGAGACATTAACCTTTGAGGTGGTCAAGATTCCAAGCCTGTATCATGCTCTGTTTGGACGGCCGGCTTATGCCAAGTTCATGGAACGACCTTGTTATGTTTATCTACAGCTCAAGTTGCCGGGTTACAAGGGAACTATCACAGTGCATGGAAGTCGGAAGATAGCTTTGGAGTGTGAAGAAGGGGACGTGGCTTATGCTGAGTCCATTTGTGCCACAGAGGAGTTGAAGTTCTACAAGGACAATGTTGACCCGGCAGATATGACATCTTTGAAGAAGCCAACTACAGAGCATGATCCTTTGTTGAAGTTTAAATCGGCAGATGACACTAAGTTAGTTGATTTCATTCCTGGTGATTCATCCAAGCAGTTCAGCATCAGTGCTAATCTGGATCCAAAATAGGATAGCGTGCTCATCGAGTTCATCCGTGAGAACCGGGACATCTTTGCATGGAAACCTTCTGATATGCTAGGTGTACCGAGGCAACTCGCTGAGCACACTCTTAATATTGATCCAAAGTTTAAGCCGGTCAAGCAATTCCTTCATCGCTTCAATGAGGAGAGGCGTAAGGCCATTGGCGAGGAAGTGGCCCGGCTCTTGGCGGCTCGGTTTATTGTCGAAGTTTTTCATCCTGAATGGTTAGCTAACCCGGTGCTGGTACTCAAGAAGAATGGCACTTGGCGTATGTGTGTGGATTACATAGACTTAAACAAGGCTTGTCCAGCTGATCCTTTTGCTCTCCCCTGTATTGATCAAATTATTGATGCTACGGCGGGTTGTGAGCGTTTGAGCTTCTTGGATGCTTATTCAGGTTATCATCAGATCAAGATGGCAGTTAAAGACCAGGAGAAGAAATCTTTCATCACTCCTTTTGGAGCCTTCTGTCATGTGTCTATGCCTTTTGGGCTCAAGAGTGCCCAGGCGACTTACCAGCGATGTGTGCAGAATTGTCTTCATGATTAGATTGGGCGCAATGTTCATGCTTATGTGGATGATATTGTGGTAAAATCCAGGAAGAAAGAAACCTTGATAGATGATTTGAAGGAGACCTTTGACAATCTCCGGGACTACAAAATGATTCTTAACCGGACCAAGTGCGTTTTTGGTGTGCCAGCAGGCAAGCTCTTGGGTATTCTGGTTTCCAATAGAGGCATTGAAGCTAACCCGGAGAAGATCAAGGCCATTACTTGCCTGGCTAAGTCGGCGTGTGTCAATGATGTTCAGCGTTTGGTGGGTCGTATTGCGGCCTTAAGCCGGTTCATAAGCCGGTTGGGAGAGAAGGCTATCCCTTTGTATCATATGATGAAAAAGACAGATCATTTTGTTTGGAGTGATGCTGCCAATGAAGCATTTGAAGCCCTGAAAAAGCAGCTAGCTGAGCCACCAGTTCTTGCTACTCCTATTGATAAGGAGCCATTGTTGTTATATGTGGCTGTCAATACCCGGGCTATCAGCATAGCTATTGTGGTTGAGCGAAAGGAGGCAGGCAAGGAATATCCGGTTCAGAGGCCGGTTTACTACATCAGCGAGGTGCTTATTGAGTTCAAGCAGAGGTATCCGCACTGGCAGAAGCTTGTATATGGGGTGTTCATGGCCAGTTGGAAGCTTAAGCAGTATTGTTTGGGTCATGTTGGGGATATAACTATTGAGTATAAACCGCCTAGGAGGGGCCGGGTTATACTCATGGTGAGTTATTCATATTGAAGCCCGTGAAGACAAGGAGTATGTCGCTTTATGGAGGAGATTAAACAAGAAGGCCCAAGGCCCAAAGGCGGATTATGGCCCGTAGATGTAAACCGCCATATGATGTATGACTTGTGTTGTAAGATAGGAAAGGATAGAAATCGAGCCGGACACATTTTATGAGCCGGCCGGGATTCTGTAAACCGCCGGGCGTCAACCTGTGTATATAAAGGGACGACCCGGCGACGGTTTAGGGACAGGAAACAACAGATCGAGAGCCAGGCAAAGCATATTCGCTCCCTGGTCATCAAAACCCTAGCAATACCACCTCAAACTGGATTAGGCCTTTACCTTCACCGCAAGGGGCCGAACCAGTATAAACTCCTCGTGTCCTTTGTCCCGCTTTAACCCCTTTAAGCTAACTACGTTGCGATGGCTCCACGACTAAGTCCTCACACTAGGACATCTGCCGTGACAAAACCACGACAGTTGGCACCCACCGTGGGGCTATCGCACGATGGTTTCAAGTTCTTAGAGGGCAGTTTTGAAGGGCTCAAGGGATACGCTGTGGGCCGGATGACCAAGAGTCGTTGCGGCAAGCATTACATCGACGATGCAGGCTGCGGCCCCGAGGCCGGCTCAATTGAGCACGGGTACCGGGTCCCCTTCGGCGGAATTCACGTCTTCATTGGAAGATCGGCGAACCAGGCCCTGAGCCGGACATCTGCACCGACATCGTCGAAACGGCTCAGCGTGCGAGACCCGCCCGGGTTCAGCCTGCCATGAAGCATGCCTTCGTAGGAGTCATCCACGGAGTGGAATCTGAGGACAGATCGACATCTGGTGATGAAACCGTCGTTTACTCCGATGACTAGTCATCTACCGGAGATATTGAGTCATTGTACCAGCTGCAAGATGGCCGGCTTGGGGGCTGTTCCGATGGCGACAGTATTCCGGACCCCTTCGATCCGCCGAGCCGAGTTGCGATCTTCATGGCCGGTACACAGGCAGTGCAGCACTCTTCAACTGCAGCAGCGAGGATCTCCGGGTCAGCAACGGTGACAACAGCTGTGGTAGGAGGCCCTGTGCGACCGCCGGCTCAGGTCTTGTCCGACTTATTTGACACTGTGGCGACGCTGCTGGCGGCAGAGGTTAACCCGGCGAATCAGGATCAGCATAACGCGGAAGTTGCAAAAGTGAAGGATCAGATAGATCAAGCCAAGGCAGACCTGGTAGCTGAGGACACCAGGATGGCCGCAGAATGGGCCGTGTTGGATGGACAGGCTTACCGACTTATGTTAGATCAAAACGCTTCAAATGATGTCATGAGGAGAAGGTACCGGTCTCACCTGCCTCCGGTTTATGAGGCAAGGAATCTCTTTAACACGCCAGGAGCAGGAACCAGTAACCAGCCAGTGGTAAACCGGGTGGAAGCACCTGGAATGGGGGCGCCGGTTCAGCCGCGCACGATGGATCCGCCTCGTCAGAACAATATCCCGTCACAACACATACCAACACCTCCGGGTCATTACTCTAACCCTTTGGATAACATAGTCGCCGCCGCTTCACGATTGGCGGTTCTCCCAGTCGAAGGCGAGTCCCCAGTAGCGGTTGAGACGCGACGGGCTAGAGAGCTCCTTCAGACAACCTTGACTCAGCAGCAGGCATATTCGTACAGCCGCGAGAGGATTCATTCCACCCCGGCCCAAGCCGGAGTTACAGCAGGCATATTGATGAACCGACTGTATCAAGCAGTGTGCGGAACCGTAACCCGCCTCGTGGGAATAACCCGGTGGGCGGTGGTGCTAATGCTCAGAACATGGTGGATCATGGTAGAGCATGTTGAGAAGCCGAGCTAGCGGCGCAGTACGCGGCCAGTCAGCTTACGCCAGTTCATCCAACAACTTCAGTGGAACCAGGTGTTGCTTTCAGTTCTTTGGGGGTACCGTGTCTCACCCCGGCTCTATGTAATGTGCGGCTGCCCAAGGATTTCAAAGGTCCCCGTAAAGTGCACAATTACACTACCGACTTACCCCCCAAATCATGGATTGAGAGCTATGAGATGGCGATGGAAATGCTAGACGTTGATGATGCTGCATGTGCTAAATACTTCACCATGATGTTGGAGGGAACAACTCGTACTTGGCTGAAAAGTTTGCCAGCTAATTCCATTGGATCATGGGCCAAGTTAAAGACCCGGTTAATCCAGAATTTCAAAGACACGTGCAAGCAGCCCATGTCAATTGTGGATTTAGCCACCTGTGTCCAAGAAGAAGGTGAATCTACAACCCATTGGGTGCGCTGGGTCTCAGCAATTCTGCATTCGTCGGACCGCATCAACGGTGATTCAGCAGTCTTAACGTTGGAAGGCAATTGCCGGTTCACGCCTCTGAAGCTGAAGTTAGGAGGCTCAAGCGTCACTGCAATGACATGGGGACACTTATGGCGTCTCTGGTTAAGTACGCTGACTCTGATGGTACCAAGGACCCCGAGTCTGACGATGAAAAGCCGGGAAAGGGAAAGAAGAGCAGCAGCACCAGAGGGCAACAACATAACCCGGCGGGCCATGGAAACAATGGTAAGCGCAAGGATGATAACAGTTTGGATTTTGTGGCTAACACCAACACACAGAATAATGGTCAGCGTCGTAAGGGTAAACCGCCCCCGCGGAGTGGAGGATCAGGTATCAATCTTGAGCACCTATTAAACCAGCCTTGCCCAAGACACGGGACGCAAGAAAGGCCGTCTACGCACCTCTGGAAGGATTGTTTTATTATGAAGGAGTTCAAAAATTCAAATCTTTTCCAAGATAGTCATGGACCGGGTGGCGGTTCAGGACCCGGTTTCCATGGGCCGGGTTATGGCGGAGGCGGTTCTGGCTCAGGATTTCAAGGCAATCAAGGTAGTCATGGCAACCAAGGTGGTTATAATCAGCAGCATAATCAGGGGAGTCAACAGCAGCAACAGTCGGGTTATCAGAGCAACCAGAAGCACTTGAATAGTGGGCTGTATCATGTCTTCACCACTAGCCTATGCAAGCGTGACCAGAAGCTTCATAAGAGAGCAGTGAACTCCGTTGAACCGGCAGTTCCCCGTTATTTGCGCTGGTCTGAGAAGCCCATCGTATGGAGTCGAGAAGATCACCCGCCCCGGGTTGATAATCCGGGTCACATGGCACTGGTGGTGGCACCTCAGGTTGGAGGGTATAAGTTCACCAAGGTACTCATGGACGGGGGGAGTAGCATCAATAGTCTCTATTATGAAACCTTCCGTCGCATGGGATTGACAGATAAAAATCTTAAACCATCGAATATTGTTTTCCATGGTGTGGTGCCTCGTAAATCGGCATATCCAGTCGGTAAGATAGCCTTGGAGGTTGCTTTTTGGGATGATCATGACTCTAGATCAGAGACATTGACCTTTGAAGTGGTCAAAATCAAGAGCCCTTATCATGCCCTGTTTGGACGGCCGGCTTATGCTAAGTTCGTGGCAAGGCCCTGTTATGTTTATCTGTAGCTCAAGATGCCGGGTCATAAGGGGACTATCACAGTACATGGGAGCCGTAAGATAGCTTTGGAATGTGAAGAAGGTGATGCGGCTTATGCAGAGTCAGTTTGTGCAACAGAGGAGTTGAAGTTTTATAAGGACAATGTTGATCCGGCGGATATGACTTCTTTGAAAAAGCCAACTACAGAGCATGATCCGGCCTTGAAGTTTAAATCTGCTGATGAGACTAAGTTAGTTGATTTTGTTCCTGGCGATTCATCAAAGCAGTTTAGCACCAGTGCTAATCTGGATCCGAAATAGGAAAGTGCGCTCATCGAGTTCATCCGTGAGAATCGAGACATCTTTGCATGGAAACCTTCTGACATGCCAGGTGTACCGAGGGAACTCGCTGAGCACACTCTTAACATCAATCCCAAGTTTAAACCGGTCAAGCAGTTTCTCCGCCGCTTCAATGAAGAAAGGCGTAAGGCCATTGGTGAGGAGGTAGCCCGGCTCTTGGCAGCATGGTTCATTGTGGAGGTTTTTCACCCTGAGTGGTTAGCTAACCCGGTGCTGGTGCTTAAGAAGAACATCACTTGGCGTATGTGCGTGGACTACACAGATTTGAACAAGGCTTGTCCGGCTAATCCCTTTGCTCTCCCTCGTATTGATCAGATTATTGATGGTACGGCGGGTTGTGAGCGTTTGAGTTTTCTGGATGCTTACTCTGGTTATCATCAGATCAAGATGGCAGTTAAGGACCAGGAGAAGACAAGTTTCATAACTCCGTTTGGAGCCTTTTGCTATGTGTCTATGCCTTTTGGGCTCAAGAGTGCCCAGGCGACTTATCAGCGATGTGTGCAAAATTGCCTTCACAGTCAGATTAGGCGCAATGTTCATGCTTATGTAGATGACAATGTGGTGAAGTCAAGAAAGAAGGAGACCCTGATTGATGATTTGAAGGAGACGTTTGGCAATCTCCAGGTCTACAAAATGATGCTTAACCCGGCAAAATGTGTCTTTGGCGTACCAGCAGGAAAGCTTTTGGGTTTTTTGGTGTCTAACAGGGGCATTGAAGCTAATCCGGAGAAGATCAAAGTCATTACTTCCCTGGCTAAACCGGCGTGTGTCAATGATGTTTAGCATTTGGCGGGCCGGATTGCAG
Source organism: Triticum aestivum (assembly GCF_018294505.1). Classification (NCBI taxonomy): domain Eukaryota; kingdom Viridiplantae; phylum Streptophyta; class Magnoliopsida; order Poales; family Poaceae; genus Triticum; species Triticum aestivum. Next base: position 580,925,169 of record NC_057799.1, on the reverse strand, counting down.
CTTCGAGCCGGTTTCTAAGCCGCCTTGGAGAAAAGGCCATCCCTCTATACCAGATGATGAAGAAGTCAGATGATTTCTTTTGGAGTGATGCTACTAATGAGGCGTTTGAGGATTTGAAGAAACAGTTGGCTGAGCCGCCCATTCTTGCAGCTCCTATTGATAAAGAGCCCATGTTGTTATATGTGGCTGCTAATGCCCGGGCTGTCAGCGTAGCCATTGTGGTCGAACGGAAGGAGGCAGGCAAAGAATACCCGGTTCAAAGACCGGTTTACTACGTCAGCGAGGTGCTTATCGAGTCTAAACAGAGGTATCCACACTGGCAGAAGCTGGTATACGGGGTGTTCATGGCCAACAGAAAGCTCAAGCAGTACTTTCAAGGACATCCTATTACAGTGGTCAGCTCTGCTCCTTTGGGAGATATCGTTCAAAATAGAGAAGCCATAGGACGAGTTGCCAAGTGGGCCATTGAACTTGGACCCCATGGTCTGAAGTATGTGCCTCGCATGGCCATCAAGTCACAAGCACTCGTGGATTTTATCAATGACTGGACAGAGTTGCAGGCGCCTGAAGATAAACCGGATAACACGTACTGGACAATTCATTTTGACGGATCCAAGCAACTGGAAGGCTCGGGGGTTGGAGTTGTGCTTGCTTCCCCTCGAGGTGATAAATTTTGTTATGTTCTCCGGTTGATGTTTCCTTGTACTAACAATGTAGTTGAGTATGAGGCCTTACTTCACGTTCTTCGGATGGCTAAGGAGATGAACTTAAGCCGGGTGAGATGCTTTGGTGACTCCGATTTAGTAGCTCAACAAGTCTCTGGTAAGTGGGATTCTAAGGATCCACTCATGGCGGCTTATCGACGAGAAGTGGATGTTATTGCTGGTTACTTCAAAGGTTATCAAGCTGAGCATATTGATCAGAGGAAAAATGAAGCGGCCGATGGCTTAAGCTGGTTGGGTTCTCAACGTAAACCGGTGCCGCCTAATGTCTTTCTTGATGTCTTGCATAACCCGTCGGTTAAGTTACTTACGGAGGAGGATTTGGCTATTCCTGACCCGGAAGCTTAGTTGGTGGCGGCGGTTCATGCCATTCCTGATTGGACAGTCCCTTATTTGGCTTATATGACCCGGGGCGAGTTACCTGAGGATGAAACTTTAGCCAGGCAGATAACCCGGCGGTCTAAGTCAATGACAATTGTCAATGGAGAGCTACATTGCTGTAGTGTTACAGGGGCTTTTCAACGTTGTGTTTCTCCAGAAGAGGGTCGTCAGATCCTGCGTGAGATTCATGAAGGGGATTGTGGTCATCATGCCGGTTCAAAGTCTCTCGTGGCCAAGGCTTTTGGTCACAATTTTACTGGCTGACAGCTCATGCTGATGCTGAAGATCTGGTCAGTAAATGTGATGGTTGTCAGAAGTTTTCACGACGCGCCCACGTGCCGGCTCAATAATTGAGGATGATTCCAATTACTTGGCCGTTTGTAGTCTGGGGGCTTGACATGGTTGGGCCTTTCAAGAGGTCCAAGGACAAAAAGACACACCTTCTGGTGGCGGTTGACAAGTCTATAAAGTGGGTTGAGGCAGAGCCGGTCAGTAAATGTGATGCGGCGACAGCGGTTCAGTTAATGAAAAAGGTGATTTTCCGTTTTGGCTTTCCCCACAGTATCATAACTAATAATGGCACTAATCTATCCAAGGGTGCTATGAAAGAATTTTGTCAACGTGAGCACATCCGGCTTGACGTGTCATCAGTGGCTCACCCCCAATCTAACGGTCAAGCGGAGAGACCCAATCAAGAGATCCTGCGAGGCATCAGGCCCCGGCTTATGGTTCCTTTACAGAGGACGCCAGGTTATTGGGTGGAGGAGTTACCTTCTGTGTTATGGAGCATCAGTACCACCCCCAACAGGTCTACGGGTTACACACCTTTTTTCATGGTTTACGGAGCAGAGGCGGTTCTCCCTAGTGACATCCGTCATGACTCGCCTCGTGTGGCGGCTTATGTTGAAGCTGACAATGAGAAAGCACGTCAGGAAGCACTTGCCCTGTTAGATGAGGAGCGTGACATTGCAGCGGCTCGTTCGGCGATTTATCAGCAAGATCTGCGTCGTTATCACAGCCGCCGGGTTAAAACCAGAACTTTTCAAGAAGGCGATCTGGTGCTCCGGCTCATCCAGGATCAGACTGATATGCACAAGTTATCCCCGCCATGGGAGGGACACTTTGTGGTCAGCAAGAATCTGAACAACGGGTCATACTACCTTATCGATGTTCGCGAGCACAAAGACTCACGCAAGTCGGAGGAGGAGACCCACTGGCCGTGGAATATTGCTCATCTTCGGCCCTACTACACCTGAGCCATAGGCTCCTCTTATGTACATATTGTTGACACTGTATATATTATGATCAATATAATAAACCGGCATCCCTGCTAAAGCGGGGCCTCTGTCGTTTTTTCCTTCAAATAAAGAGTTTCTGGTCACTTGGGGGCTTCTGTTTATAAAGCAGAGTTCTGATTGCCCATTGATCCGGCTTATAGGCCACATAAAAAAAATATAAAACTTGGGGGCTTGCTTCCCAAAGTCAAAAGGGACCAAAGAGAGTTTGTTGCAAAAGCACAACTCAAACATAGGCGCCCGTTGAGCACAGGTCAAAATATTGCTTGGGGGATCTTTTGTTCTAAAGAACAAAGAGTCTATAACCTTCTAATAGGCTATAAAAGCCAGGCTTGGAAGCCAGGTGTATTCACCTAAAACCCCGGGTTATCCTGTCTTTTTAAGTAAGTCACTCCGCTCAGGTAATCCTGGTAAGACCCGTAGAACGTTTGACAAGTCAATCTTATACAGACCCTGAACTTGTCATAGTTAAAATGACGATTGGTTAATGTGAGGTCCATCTTATAAGGTTTGTAAAACGGTTTAACTTAGTGGCCTGGCAGCCCATGAAAAGCCTCGTTTTGGGCCTGGCAGCCCATGAAAAGCCTCGCTTCTTGCATATTTTCTTTTTCTTTTTTTCTTTTTGAGGTTTATTTTGATGAGGTTTATATTAATCTGGTGTTTATTGACCCGGTCTTGCTTTTGACTATAAATCGCCAGTACCAACTTAAAAGATAACCGGTGTCTATTGACCCGGCTTGGCTTTCGACTATAAGTCGTCAGTACACGATCAACTACAATCCGGTGTTTATTGACCCGGCCTAGCTTTCGACTACAAGTTGCCAGTATGATATAAGGATAATCCGGTGTTTATTAAACCTGGTTCGGCTTTGCTACAAACCGGCAAGCATAGGAGGAATTATCAATTCTCAGGATTTGGGTTATCACCCTTACTACAATAAGTTGGTAAACCAACAACGTGATTCAATATCACAGGTATGATATATTTCATATTTGATTATTCTTAAGTACAGCCTTGGTTATAAACCCTGGCTATATGTTGGGCATCATGACCCGTCCGACGGTAAACCGCCAGGGCATTTTTTATCTGTTATGTGCAGGTACAGATTCCACATTCTTCAAACGATAAGTACGCATGGTATATCTTAACATGGCGGATTAAACAATATCTTGCAAAATAAATATGCACGATGGCATAGCGGCTCAAGAGTTTTAGTTAGCCTATTACAAGGCATTTTGTGCCCAAAAGAATAAGCTGTTTTCAACAAAGTTGTGCAGCATGCACAGGCTAAATCGGCACGGTTTATGAGTCTTCGTCAGGATGACTTGAAGCTTGCGGATCATCTTGCGCCGGTTCATCCTCCTCCTCTCCACCCAGCGGCTGGAAGTCAATAGTTGCCCAATTGATCCCAGTCAATGCTCTGAATACAACTTCATCACTTATAAGGGTGGAGGGGTCAACATCAGGGGCATAGGTATGCTTACAGATTGGAGGAATAAGAGTTGGAGTGTCATAGGTTGGCGGATTAATTCTCTTGTTATCAGCATCATAAACCGACTGATAATGCGAAAGATCGGCTTCTTCAGCCAATTTGCTAGCCAACGGACGCATCTCCTTTGTTAAAGCCCTGAGGTCATTATTTTTAAAATCTGATCCATCCTCCTTTAAGCTTGGATAGCCATTTCCCACATCAGCTGGATCAAGATCAGGTACCCACGCTTTGGCCCGAGTTAGTGCTGTCAGAGCACCTGCCCTTGCAGCTGATCTTTTTAGCTCTTCAAACTGGGCAAGCATCATTGACAATCTTTCTAGAGTTTCCTTGATCAAAGTTGGGGGCGGTTTATTGTGGGAGGCCGTGCAGATGATCCGTTGTGCACCGGTATATAGTTGCTCTATAAGAGTATAGGAAGCCTTCAATTTATTCTGCATGTCTGAGCCAAGGTGAGCGATGCGAGATCCTGCATCATACACAATAATCAGTAAACCGGCAGTTCTGTGGATATTACATGATTCAAAGCTTATGAAGAGTTTCTTTACTGAAAACAGCAGAAGTCATGGCATCTATTTTCCGTTTCAAGCCACTCAGCTCTTTTGTTACTGGATTAAGGGCCGCTTCAGCGTCCTCGGCCCTCTTCAGCAGAGCTGCTTTCTCTGTGTCCCAGTCCGCATGCTTGTTCTTGAAGTTCTCCTTCAGTTTTTCCATGGCTGCTAAAGCGCCAGTGAGTTCTTCTTTGGCTTTGGACGTTTCGATTTGTTGAGACTTGACTTATTCTTGAAGGTCGGCAATTTGGGATTCTTTTTTGCTCAGCTCAGCCTGCAAGAGACATACATGTTATGAGTTAACAATACATATTTGAAGTACCAAGCACATAACAAGTTATACACTTGGCACTTGGGGGCTAATGCCTAGTGCTTCTCATAAAAAATTCCTTGCAAGTCCCAAGCCCAATTCAAGTATTATTCTTGGCACTTGGGGGCTAATGCATATTTGCTCAGTCAGCTTGGTGGTTAATCAGTGTTCAACAAACAATTTTGAGTTTCCTAGGATAAAAGTCCCGGTTCATCTTCAAAACATAAACCGGCCCTTGGTGGCTACACAGGTGAAATTGAAGGATTAATATTTTAAAAGTCCCGTTTCATCTTGAAAAGATACACCGGCCCTTGGGGGCTATGCAGGAAAAAGTTGAAGTATTACAAAAGTCCCAGTTTATATTGGTATTATAAACCGGTCCTCGGGGGCTACTGGTGTTGATATTATAAATTGGATAAAAGGGAAGAATAATTATGCAAAGTTAGCAGCATTTTCCTCATATCGCTCCTTCATCATGTTCACTAACCTGGCTTCATAGTCGCGGCTTGTATACAGGCGGTTTAAAAACCCAGAATGGATGTCTTGGGCGCTGAGATGGGTATAGCTTTCCAAATCTGCTTTCCATTTACCCTTGTCAACAACAGCTATTTCTTCTTTGGCACTGTGTTTTGACAGAGCAACGGGGTTTCCAAGAGTTGTGTAGCCAAAGCTAGTAACTACAACATCATCCGTTTTGTCATCAGTAGCTTTGACTGGGCTCGGCGGTTTATCAGCCGCTTTAGCTGGGCTTGGAGGTGATACCTCTCCAATGTATCTATAATTTTTGATTGTTCCATGCTATTATATTATCTCTTTTGGATGTTTATGGGCTTTATTAAACACTTTTATATTATTTTTGGGACTAACCTATTAACCCAGAGCCCAGTGCCAGTTTCTGTTTTCCCCCTTGTTTCAGTGTTTCGCAGAAAAGGAATATCAAACGGAGTCCAAACGGAATGAAACCTTCGGGAGAGTTATTTTTGGAACGGAAGCAATCCAGGAGACTTGGAGTACACGTCAGGGAATCAACGAGGAGAGCACGAGGCAGGGGCGCGCCTACCCCCCCTCAGGCGCGCCCTCCACCCTCATGGGCCCCTCGTGGCTCCCCTGACCGACTTCTTTCGCTTATATATATCCATTTACCCTAAAAACATCGGGGAACAGAAGAGATCGGGAGTTCCACCGCTGCAAGCCTCTGTAGTCACCGAAAACCAATCGGGACCCTATTCCGGCACCCTGCCGGAGGGGGGATCCCTCACTGGGGGCCAGCTTCATCATCCCGACGCTCTCAATGACGAGGAGGGAGTAGTTCACCCTCGGGGCTGAGGGTTTGTACCAGTAGCTATGTGTTTGATCTCTCTCTCGTGTTCTTGAGGTGGTAAGATCTTGATGTATCGTGAGCTTTGCTATTATAGTTGGATCTTATGATGTTTCTCCCCCTCTACTCTCTTGTGATGGATTGAGTTTTCCCTTTGAAGTTATCTTATTGGATTGAGTCTTTAAGGATTTGAGAACACTTGATGTATGTCTTGCATGTGCTTATCTGTGGTGACAATGGGATATCACGTGATCTACTTGATGTATGTTTTGGTGATCAACTTGCGGGTTCCGTGACCTCGTGAACTTATGCATAGGGGTTGGCACACGTTTTCGTCTTGACTCTCCGGTAGAAACTTTGGGGCACTCTTTGAAGTTCTTTGTGTTGGTTGAATAGATGAATCTAAGATTGTGTGATGCATATCGTATAACCATACCCACGGATACTTGAGGTGACATTGGAGTATCTAGGTGACATTAGGGTTTTGGTTGATTTGTGTCTTAAGGTGCCACTACAAAAAAAATACACTTCCGTGATGATACATGTTTGTCACAGTAGGTCGCGTTTTCTGTCATGCATGTACATCCATGACAAATTTATGACAGAATCAAGATAGTCATACCTGTGCTGTTGTAGAAGTGTTCCATGATATTGCCAAAATTATCATCACGGAAGTGTCCACTTCCATGACGATAAATCGCGCGGCACAGAAGTGCTTTCATCAAGGGTGACCGACACGTGGCATCCACCGTAACGGAAAGCCGTTAAGCTATCGGGTCGGATTTTGGATCCGATAACCCGTTAACAGCCACGGCCAATGCCGATTTTCCACGTGTAAAATTCTCATTGGCTGACGGATCCACGCGTCAGCTCCGCGTTGGCACAGGTGTCACTCATCCAACGGTCGAGATGGGCCTATGATATGTTGACACGTGGACCGGCCCAAAAGTGGCCCACAAAGTTTAAATGGGCCGGCCCAACCGAAGGCCCATAAGATTTAGCGGACCATAATGGACCGACCCAGCTAAAGGCCCACAAAATTTAGCGGACCATAATGGGCGGGCCCAGCTAAAGGCCCACACGATCTTGCAGATCATAATGGGCCGGCCCAGCTAAAGGCCCACAAGATTTTGCGGACCACAATGGGCCGGCCCAGCTAAAGGCCCACAAGATTCTGGAGACCATAATGGGCCGGCCCAGCTAAAGGCCCAACATTCTCTATCAAATCGGCCCGTCAATGGCCTGTCCTAAACTTGTCATCAACGCGGCCCATGGTCACTTCTGGCCCGTTAACAGTCCGCTAAGTAATTGGGCCGAATTACGACCCGGTGTATTTCCGGCCTGTTAAAGGTCCGGCTTCATTTGGGCCCATTTACAGGCCATCAAAACTTTCGGCCCATAAACGACCGTGAAGGATTTGGGTCATATTCAGCCATGTCTGACATTCGGCCTGTTAGAGGCCCACTATAGCTTTGGGCCACTTTCGGCCTGTTGTCATTTTCGGCCTATTAACGCCGGACATAAACCATGGGCCATATGTGGCCCAACGTCATATCGGGCCCATTAATGGCCCATATAAAAATGACGATAATCTAGCCCGACCGAAGTTCCGGCCTGTTAAAGGCCCGCGTATTAGGTCGGCGCATTTACGGCCTGTCCGAATTTCGGCCTGTCAAAGATCCACATCGTAAATGGGCCACCATTTCGGCCTGCTAAGTCCAGTGGGTTATTTGGCACAATCAGGGCCCAATCTCACTTTTGGTCTATTAAAGGCCCATGTTTTTTATGGGCTCGAGATATTTACACCTGTAAACGGCCTATTTTTACCGAGGGCCCAAATTATGTTTAGGCCTGTTAAAGGCCCACTATGGGCACATGCCTACCAGAAAAATATGAAAGCTTATGCTGATTTAGGCCCAGATATTTTTAGTGGGCTACATGCCAATTTCGGCCCGTAATCGTTTTTAGCCCAATTGGAATGGGCCCGACGAATGTTGGCATGTTGGGCTCCTATGAAGCTTTCGTCCGAATACATTACTAAGATAAACCTACACTATACAAAAATAGCGTCGTAATTACTGCAGCCTGAGGCAGCATCATAAATGTTGTATCACAACAAAATAAATTCCAACCATACAACAAAAGGCCTGTTGGCATAAAGTTTACAGTCCTTCCAGATAAAAGCACCATCAGATGTATAGAAGCACAGATCATTTGACCTGAGTGCTAATGTTTCAGGCTGTAGAATCTGATGGAGCAGCACGATCTCCACCTTTTTCCGCCATTGCTCTTGAACAACGAAGCGAATGTCTGATAGCCTGGTTTCAAAACCATTCATATCTTGACGTCATTTCTCAACCACTATTCTTGTTTCCGAAACAACGTCCATTAGGGATTGGACTTGTGTCTGGAGCACAGATATATCACTCTGTCTAGCAGGAAGATTTTGTTCAGTAGGCGATTTGGACGAGGTTACCTTGACAACCAACCCAGAATTACGTAGGAAGGTGCTTTTTGCACTGTTAGTGGAGAGATACTGACGCACTGCAGCAAGAGGTGACATTGTGCCTGTAGTAGCCTCGTCACCTTCAGGTGGTTGTGGTTGTTCAATCATTTGTTCCATAGCTTCCTGAAAGTTTGAACTTGTAGATTAGTGTACCAGATAAGTTACTAATGAGACAAAAACAAACAAAGTAGGTTAAACGTTTATACATAACTTATTTTGGTGAACTACTGTAATACATTAGCATGTATTGTAGTGCCAACTACATAATAAAATCACTTTCGGAACATATGTCCATGTAGCATGCCTACTGTATTGTCTATTTCCTCACATTCGTTGACATCTAAGGATAAAGAGACATGGTTTAAAGTAGGATGAACATAGTATGACATCATTCATATCATGGGCAAACAGATATAAAACAAACAGGCTATTTTATCATTGTGTGCACACGTGAACATAACAACTAGATTACAGATCAAGACCAAAAGAATATCTTTCATCTCTTTTAAACCATGTAAGGTGAAATGATACGTTAAGACAACTGTGAATAAAAGTGAACAGAGTAACTGACATTGGCTGCAAACCAAGTAGTTAAATGAACACATCACAGTATCAATCAGTTCAAGGCAGGAGGAGTAAGGACTTACAACAGCGGCTTGAACTGGTGTGCTCATGCCCTTCATCTTGCTGGTGTGGCAATCCTTGAAGATTTGCACTGCATTCGGTTCAGGTTCTTTTTGGTCCGCACGGGCTTTCCTCTATATTTGGAACAAGTCAATATAGATACGATAATATGGCACAAAAAGAAGAAGGAAGTAGCAGCTATTTACAAGAGCCTCGAAGTGTGCAATATAGCTACGAGATCCTGTTGTCTGTTGGAATTTCACTTTAGAACGGTTGGTTTTGTTCTTGAAACAGTTAGCCTAGAAGAAGATACACTTGTAAGGCACATACATAAATACAAGTTCAATATGTGGTCTGATCAAATACATATAGCCTACCTGATACTTTGGATCAGACCAGTGTTTAACGAGGGTTGTCCAGTCTTCATCTGTAATATATTCCACTAGAGATGTTTGGGCGATTTCATTGTTAGCCTTGCCTTCAAAGTGAGATTTTCTAAGGTGGTACCGATATTGTCGCAGAGCAGACTGAAAAACATGAGTGCATGCGTGTTTAGTTGCATCATCTTTCGGATCCAACTTGAACCTCATCTGTTGAAAAAATAATGTGAGTCTTATTAGGAGGAAGCTAGAAAGTATGGGACAGAGCAAGACAATATTACTAATTGTGATGAATAAAATTACTTACGGATAAATGGTCAAGGAAGGTGTTAAACTGGGTATTATCTTTCTCATTCCTGTACTGGATCCACATTGGGAGGATACGTGCATGACACCTAACGGCAACGGCTGCCTCTGATACTAACTTGGCTGACTCTGTAGCATCACGTGGCCTTTTTAAACCTGCCTCAAAATGGATCTCCATTCTTCCTCCTTTAGATTTTGTTAATCTGTCAAGCATTATCCCTGATGTCTGTTTCCGCTTGCGCCGTGGTGCTAGTTCAACAACGAATATGGAAAGTCTTAGTGTACATCAAACTGTGAGAGTACATATAAAGGAGCATGCAACTGCAACTTGACACGGTCAGGTACCGTCTTGGTGTTGATGCTCATGAGGTTCATCTGATCTTGCCAAGTCCCGTTGTGTCAGCAGTGCTTCGGAAGTAGTGTTAGGTGCGAAGGCAGGTTGGGAACTGGCCAGTTCCCGAGCAAACGAATGAGTAACTGGTTGAGATGCTGGTACAGTTGAAGCGGATGCTGCAGCTGGTGGAGCAGGTTATACTGTGTTTGTAGATTTAGCCGGTGGACTTGGACCTTCTACTGCACCATAAGTACCAGTAGAATCTCGACGACAGAACCTTTTCCGTTTCACCCGATGAGTAACAACACTCCCTGCTATATTATTTTCCTTGCTCTTTTTTGACTTTGCCATGTCAAGCTGTACCCACAACACAAAAGAATAAAATCACTCTTCAGAACTCATTGATGCATGATACAGGCAAGCAATACTTGTAAGACAACCGTATGAGGATGGAATATGTAAGAAAAACAGGACGGCATGACATATTCACAGCTACGATGTGCAAACTAAGCAGAAGGATTTTCAAGAAAATAGAAGTAATGCAAGCTAGACACCATATGAAAGATGCAACCAATATTACTCTGCCAAGTTAAAAGTGTCTTGTCATAAGTGGCAATTCGAAAAATTAGAAGCAGTACAACGTAGAAATCAATGCAAGATGCAACCACTATCAAACTGCCATGTTAAAAGCATCCAATCATGAGTGACTAATGCGGGATACACAACAACAGTATTTTGATGTAAGAACATGGTATGATAGATAGATGCAGTGTATTCTAGACACAGAAAGCCATGTCATATGCACATGTATAACGTATAAACTCAGCAGGTGCAATTTAATCAAAATAGAAGAAATACAGGCTAGACAATATATGCAACATGAAACAAATTATCACACTGTCAACTTAGAGCAAGCACCTACGATGGTGCAGTACGGGAGATGAACTCATCATGTAGGCTTGGGACTTCAACTTCATTAGCAGTAGCAGTGCCAAATCTAGAGAGTCTCTATTTGCGTCGGTGCGGAGGACCACCAACATCCCCTAACTTACTCTTTTCCTTCCTATTTTCTGATATTGCCTTATGAAGTCAAAACCACAAGAAGATGAATAAAATTAGCTCTGCATAACTGGTTGATGCATGATACAGACGAACATTACTTTGATGTAAGGCAAGCGCAGGATAGGAGGATGGAATATATACAAAAAAAGACAGCGTTTCATATTCACACGTACGATAGGAGGATGGAATATGTATGAAAAAACAGTAAGCGAAAGGCATTTCAACAAAATTAGAAGAAAGGAAAGCTAGGCACCATATGAACATGCAACCAATATCACTCTATCAGGTAAAAAGTGTCTCGTCGTAAGTGCCATTTCAAGAAATTAGAAGCAGTACAAGCTAGAAGACAATGCAAGATGCAACCTACATCACAGTCCCAAGTTAAATGTGTCTTATGGGTAAGTGATCATTGCAGGTATAAGTTGTAAGCTACGCAGATGCAATTCAACATATCAGAAGCAATACAAACTAGACATCATACGGAAAATGCAACCACGTATAACAGTTCCAAGTAAGAGCAAGCACCTGTGATGGTGGAGTAGGGGAGATGTGCTCATCATGTACACGTATGTTCTAGAAACAGGAACATGTGTCATATTCACAGGCATTATGTGTAAAGTAAGCAGATGCAATTCAAGTTAGATGCAATACAAGCTAGACATCATACGCAACATGCAACCACATATAATAGTGTCAAGTTAGAGCAAGCACCTGTGATGGTGGAGTAGGGGAGATGTGCTCATCATCTACACAGCTACGTTGACTGTCCAGCCTTGTGTTGTCTTGCGAATCTTGTTGGGAGGATGGCGGAGTAGAATCTGTAGAGACCCCCTGTTTGAGTTGCTCTGAAGGACCACCATCATCCACTGCCAGACTAATTTCCTTCAGCTGTAATGATTTTGCATTGTGAAGTCAAACCGATAAGAAAAACGAATAACATTCGCTCTTCAGAACTCATTCATGCATGATACTGACGAACACTACTCGGATGAAAGGCAAACACATGATGTGAGGATGGAATATGTATGAAAAACAGGATGGTGTGACATATTCACACCTATGATGTGGTAACTAAGCAGAACACATTTCAACAAATTGGAAGCACTGCAAGCTAGACACCATATGAAAGATGCAACCAATATCACTCTGCCAAGTTCAAACTGTATGGCGTTTCACCAAATTAGAAGCGGTACATGCTAGAAATCATATGCAAGACACAACCAATATCACAGTGGCAAGTTAAAGGTGCCTTGTCATAAGTGACTGATGCGGGATTTGCAAGAATAGTAGTCTGATGTAGAAACAGGAACACATGTCATATTCATAGGCATTATGTGTAAAGTAAGCAGATGAAATTCAACAAAGTTAGAAGCAATACAAGCTAGACATCATACGCAACATGCAACCACATATAATTGTGCCAAGTTAGAGCAAGCACCTGTGATGGTGGAGTAGGGGAGATGTGCTCATCATCTACACAGCTACGTTGACTGTCTAGCCTTGCGTTGTCTTGCGAATCTTGTTGGGAGGAGGGCGGAGTAGAATCTGTAGAGAACCTCCGTTTCAGTTGCTCGGAAGGACCACCATCATCCAATGCCTTGCCAATTTCCTTCAGCTTTATTGATTTTGCATTGTGAGGTCATACCGACAAGAAAAAGGAATATCATTCGCTCTTCAGAACACATTCATGCATGATACTGACGAACACTACTCTGATGAAAGGCAAAGTCATGATACGAGGATGGAATATGTACGAAAAATGGACGGCTTGACATATTCACACCTATGATGTGGTAACTAAGCAGAAGGCACTTCAACAAATTAGAAACACTACAAGACACCATATGGAAGGTGCAATCAATATCACTCTACCAAGTTAAAACTGTCTCGTCATAGGTGGCGTTCATCAAACTAGAAGCAATACATGCTAGAAATCATATTCAAGACGCAAACCAATATCACACTGCCAACTTAAAGGTGTCCCATCATAAGTGACTGATGCAGGATACACAAGAAGAGTAGTTTCATGTAAGAACATGGTGTGATAGACAGATATAGTTGTACCAAAAACAGGAAAGTGTGTCATATTCACATGTATCATGTGTAAGCTAAGCAAATGCAGTTTACACTAATTAGGAGCAATACGAGCTAGACACCATATGCAACATGCAACCAGATATCACACTGCCAAGTTAGAGCAAGTACCTTGGATGGTGGAGTAGGGGAGCGGAGACTTGGACCTTGTAATGCACTATCAGTACAAGGAGAATCGGTACAGATGATCCATTTACGTTGCTGCAGAGGACCACCATCATCGCCTTCCTTACTCTTTTCCTTCCTCTTTCTTGATTTTGCCTTGTCAAGTCAAACCCACAAGAAAAAGGAATAAAATTTGCTCTTCAGAACTCACTGATGCATGATACTGACGAACACTACTTTCATGTAAGGCAGCCGCATGATAGGAGGATGGAATATGTATGAAAAACAGGACGGCGTGACATATTGACATGTATGATGTATAAAGTGTAAACTAAGCCCAAGGTGCTTGAACTTGTTAGAATCGATGCAAGCTAGAAACCATATGAAAGATGAAACCAATATCACTCTGCCAAATTGAAAGGGTGCCCTAACAAATGTATTTGACCAAATTAGAAGCAATACATGGCACCAGGCTAGAAATAATATGCAATATGCAACGAATAAAGGTGACTCATCGTAAGTGATTGATGCAGGATACAGAAGAGAGGTAGTTTCATGTAAGAACAAGGTTAACACATAGATGTAGTGTGTCCCAAAAATAGGAAGGCATGTCATATTCATAGGTATAGTGTGTAAACTAAGCAGATGCAATTTACCCAAATTAGAAGCATTACAAGCTAGACACCATATGCAACATGCAACCACATATCACACTGCGAAGTTAGAGCAAGCACCTGTGATGGTGATGTAGGGGAAGTGCGGTCTTCAGGTACAGAGCTACATTCAATATCTTCATTTAGGCTTGCTGTTTCTTGAGAATCATGTGGAGAGGATGAAATTGCATTCTTTATAAGAGTATTGCGTCTCATATTAACCCACGCGCATGACTGTCTCATCATAAGCGATAGACGTAGGATACACAAGAACAGTAGTTTGATGTAAGAACATGGTGTGATAGGCAGATGAAGTATGTACCAAAAACAGGAAGGCGTGTCATATTCACATGTATAATGTGTAAGCTAAGGAGATGCAATTTAACAAATTAGGAGCATTGATGAGGGATACAAAAGAAAAGTAGTTTGATGTAAGAACATGGTTAATAGAAAGACGTAGTATGTACCAAAAACAGGAAGGCATGTCATATTCACAGGTATAATGTGTTAACCAAGCAGATGCAATTTACCCTAAGTAGAAGCATTACAAGGTAGACACCATATGCAACATGCAACCACATATCACACTGCCAAGTAAGAGCAAGCACCTGCGATGGTGGTGTGGGGGAATTGTGGTGATCAACTAGAGAGCTACGTTGACTATCTTCATTTAGCCTTGCTGTTTCTTGAGAATCATCTGGGGAGGATGACACTGCACTCTTTAAACGAGTAGGACGTCTCACAGTAACCCACTCGGGTGACTGTCTCATCATAAGTGATTGATGAGGGATACAAAAGAGCATTAGTTTGATGTACGAACATGGTTAATAGACATATGCAGTATGTATCAAAAACAGGAAGGCATGTCATTATCAAAGGTATAATGTGTAAAGTAAGCAGATACAATTGAACCAAATTGGAAGCAATACAAGCTAGACACCATATGCAACATGCAACCACATTTGACAGCGCGAAGTTAAAGCAAGCACCTGGGATGGTTGTGTGTGGCAATTGAGATCATCAACTGCAGAGCTACGTTTACTGTCTCCAACTACTGACACTGCACCCATTAGAGCGCTGAAACGCTTAGTGCTTATCTTCGAATTACACTGGAGCGACTTCTATCTTTTCTTTTCTGCATTCATCAACACTGCGTCAGAGTCTGAAATACCCATGCATAAAAAAATAGTGTGAGTATGGGTGAAGTGTGTGCACAATTAGTAGAGTGTAAAGGTAGCAGATAGCAGGTCGATGAGA
This sequence comes from Triticum aestivum, assembly GCF_018294505.1. NCBI lineage: Eukaryota > Viridiplantae > Streptophyta > Magnoliopsida > Poales > Poaceae > Triticum > Triticum aestivum. The sequence continues at coordinate 580,909,781 of NC_057799.1, read as the reverse complement.
AATAAATGACGGGAGACATATGATAGCTCTACAACATGCATGGCACACTAAATTACTACAGGATTCTATGAAAATAACAGTCGACTGAAAGCAAATAGGTCAGTCCATTTTTTTCTGCACCGTCCGATGTACAAAGAACGGGCAGATTGCCTTCATCTACCTCCAGCCAGTCAGTGTTAACGATCTTCCTCGAAACGCCAGCGACCACCGGCCCAGTATTCCTGCCCTGCCTGCGCCCTCCCCTCGACCTCACCGCACCGCCGTGCTTGGCACCGCCCCCCCGGCCATCCATTCAAGCCCCGCCGACCTCCAGATCGGGCGCAAGCAGCTCCTGCGCCCCACACCCCTATGATAGACATCGATGCGCCGCTTCCCCGGGGAACAGGCGGACTAGGTGCTCCGCGCGCCTAAGCCGGTGCTGCTTCTTGTAATTGCGGTTCGACTGACCCTGAATTGAAATCCAGGCGGGCTACTGACCTCTAGCAAAGGTGAAATAGTAAAAGGGAGGAAACCTTGTGCATTTAGTATCACAAAGAAGATGTAGTAAGAAGCGCTCAACTAGTTTCTTTCGTGGGATGAATATGGTGTGAGCGGAGACGTAAGATTTGCACGAATAAGGGAAGAGGAGTACCTCTTTCTGCTGGTAGTGCTGTGTCCTCCTTCTGTTTTTCCGACGATCTTCTTATTGTTCGCCGGAAACCAGAAGTTGTGGAGGACGGTGCAGCCTTGGACGAACCCATGGCCAAGTTGTTGAGTGTGGTGCGGTGGCCGTCTGTCGGCGGCGGGGAAGCAGATCTGAGGCGGTGAACGGCGGCGTAGCGGGAACAGCTCCGGTGCGGTGGACGGTTGCGACAGTGGAGCCGCAACAGTGAGGCGCAGGACGACGTGGTCGGAGTGGTTCTGGTACGGCGCATGTCGGCGTCGGCGTCGTGGAGTCAGCTCTGCCTCGGCTTCAGCTGCTAAGTCCTTGAGGGCGTTGCGGTTGCGGTTGCATTGGACAACGACGTCGGGGTACCGGCTCAGCGTGATGGAGGAGGGCAGCGGTGGATTTGCCGCTATGGGGTGGAGGACGGAGGAGGCTGGGGTTTCGCGGCTGGTGGAGAGGGCGTTTTTGCGCCTACGGAGTATGAATGGGGAAACGGAGGGAGGCAGGGAACTAAGGGGGAACAATGTTTCGGTTTGAGACGCGCTTGTTTGAAATTTGGGGAAACTTACAAACTTTGCCCCCATCTAAAATTTTGGACATATTGCGGGTTGGGGGTAGGACAGTCATGTCAGGTGTCCCAAATGTGGGCGGGATAGATTTCGGCCGAGCGCATGGGTAGGCGCCCACGGCGTATGAATGCTTCTCGGAGGCGGTTGACACTGGCGTCTTGGTGAAGTTACAAACCTACCCCGGTTTAGACCTTTGGACATCGGGCCGATAGGCTACATGGGCCAGAGTCAGGACAGTAATTTCCTACCACCAAAACATTAGTCTCGCGCGGTTTTGGGTGACCAGAGGCCTATTTGGCGCTTCGTTCAATATTTGGGAGCAGAAGCATTAACGTTTTCGGTTCTCTTGAATTGAACTTTCAGGATTTGTCAAACTTCACAAATCTTTACTCTTGAAAATCCTAAAGCTACGATTATTTTGGAATGGAGGGGGTACATTTGAATATACATTGTACACGGGTATATATTAAAAAATATGCAACTTACCTCAGTTCATGCATGGTTCCAGATATAATCTCCTTGGTTGCAAAAAAAAGGTTAGATATGCGTATGAATATATATAGCATGTTGAAATTCACAACAAAGATTGATGCCCCCTTTTACATCTGATTTACAAATGCCATTATCTTGGGTTCAAATAGATGAATGCACTTCCCATGAATTCGAATCTTTGAAACCCCCTTTATGTTGAATTCGACATGTATTCTATTTCGTAGCTAGCAATTTGGAATGTATCCATGCAAGTGACAAATGTATAAAGTGCTTCACACTAACAACATGGAGTGCACTAATTAATGTTTATATATGAATTGCAAAAGCATCCATTGCCTGTATTTCAAACCGCTCTCACTCTATGGACCGATAATATGAAATAAACACATGCACATGCTAGAATTCAATAGAGTATGGGTGTCTGATAGACCGATTTTCGTCCATACGCAATTTGCAAAATTCATGATCTCATCCAAAAATAAGAATGCCATTTTATTTTAATTTAATGCGTAGAACTGCCTTTTACACGTAGATGCACTATGCCTCGCCCCGTTCTCACAAACGCGTTATATATCTCTCTATCTAACGCATAAGTGCACACACTTTATATGCATCGGCATTTCTCTTTCACACATGCTCACAATCTCTCTCAGGGTGTCGGGGTGTCTCACGCACATGCTCCCTCGATTTCTCTCTCTCTCTCTTTCTGACTACTATGTACCACTCTTTTCACTAATCTCAGTTGGAAAACACTATTTCTCTCACTTGCATATATACAGCATGGTCTCTACTATCCCTCTATACGCACATATATGTGCCTACGTGTCTCCCGCACGCACATTATCTTTAGGCCTCTCTCGCACACATTGCCCCCCCCGACACACCTCTCTCTTAGTAGTTGGCAGATATGATTTCATCAAATCATTCGGTAGGATATCCCTGGCTGTTAGGCTGGATGGTAATACGAGGCAAAGTTTTACCCTAGTTCGGATCGGACCCTTGCATTGAAGAAAGAGCCTACTCCTGGTACTGTATATTAGTGATAGGGGTGTGTACAAAGTACACGTGAATACCAGGCATTGTGCGTGTGTGTATACTATCGACGAACTAGCCCCCAAGCTTGTATAACATACTAAGGGCCTAGGGTTACCAATCATATATAGTCGGCTTATCACCAGTGGGGATAGAGTCCTCCGCGACTCTGGTAGCTTCGTGTTGTACGCCGAGTCCTCCACATGGGTCTTCGTATAACACATCTCGGTCCAACCTGTTGGGGAACGTAGTAATTTCAAAAAAATTCCTACGCACACGCAAGGTCATGGTGATGCATAGCAACGAGAGGGGAGAGTGTTGTCCACGTACCCTCGTAGACCGAAAACGGAAGCGTTAACACAACGCGGTTGATGTAGTCGTACGTCTTCACGATCCGACCGATCAAGTACCGAACGCACGGCACCTCCGAGTTCAGCACACGTTCAGCTCGATGACGTCCCTCGAACTCCGATCCAGCCGAGTGTTGAGGGAGAGTTTCGTCAGCACGACGGCGTGGTGACAATGATGATGTTCTACCGACGCAGGGCTTCGCCTAAGCACCACTACGATATTATCGAGGTGTAATATGGTGGAGGGGGCACCGCACACGGCTAAGAGATCAATGATCAATTGTTGTGTCTATGGGGTGCCCCCTGCCCCCGTATATAAAGGAGCAAGGGGGGAGGCGGCCGGCCTAGGAGGAGGGCGCGCCAAGGGGGGAGTCCTACTCCCACCGGGAGTAGCACTCCTCCTTTCCTTGTTGGAGTAGGAAAAGGGAAGGGAGAAGGAGAAAGAAGGAAGGGGGCGCCCCCCTCCCTAGTCCAATTCGGACTAGTCCATGGGGAGGGGTGCGGCCACCCTTTGGGGCCTTTCTCTCCTTTCCCGTATGGCCCATTAAGGCCCAATACGAATTCCCGTAACTCTCCGGTACTCCGAAAAATACCCGAATCACTCGGAACCTTTCCGATGTCTGAATATAGTCGTCCAATATATCGATCTTTACGTATCGACCATTTCGAGATTCCTCGTCAAGTCCCTGATCTCATCCGGAACTCCGAACTCCTTCGGTACATCAAAACACATAAACTCATAATATAACCGTCATCTAACTTTAAGCGTGCGGACCCTACGGGTTCGAGAACTATGTAGACATGACCGAGACACGTCTCCGGTCAATAACCAATAGCGGAACCTTGATGCTCATATTGGCTCCCACATATTCTACGAAGATCTTTATCGGTCAGACCGCATAACAACATACGTTGTTCCCTTTGTCATCGGTATGTTATTTGCCCGAGATTCGATCATCGGTATCTCAATACCTAGTTCAATCTCGTTTTCGGCAAGTCTCTTTACTCGTTCTGTAATACATCATCTCATAACAAACTCATTTGTTGCAATGCTTGCAAGCCTTAAGTGATGTGCATTACCGAGAGGACCCAGAGATACCTCTCCGACAATCGGAGTGACAAATCCTAATCTCGAAATACGCCAACCCAACAATTACCTTCGGAGACATCTGTAGAGCACCTTTATAATCACCCTGTTACGTTGTGACGTTTAGTAGCACACAAAGTGTTCCTCCGGTAAACGGGAGTTGCATAATCTCATTGTCATAGGAACATGTATAAGTCATGAAGAAAGCAATAGCAACATACTAAAACGATCGAGTGCTAAGCTAACGGAATGGGTCAAGTCAATCACATCATTCTCCTAATGATGTGATCCCGTTAATCAAATGACAACTCATGTCTATGGCTACGAAACATAACCATCTTTGATCAACGAGCTAGTCAAGTAGAGGCATACAAGTGACACTCTGTTTGTCTATGTATTCACACATGTATCAAGTTTCCAGTTAATACAATTCTAGCATGAATAATAAACATTTATCATGATATAAGGAAATAAATAATAACTTTATTATTGCCTCTAGGGCATATTTCCTTCAGTCTCCCATTTGCACTAGAGTCAATAATCTAGTTCACACCGCCATGTGATTTAACATCAATAGTTCACATCACCATGTGATTAACACCCATAGTTCACATCGTCATGTGACCAACACCCAAAGGGTTTACTAGAGTCAGTAATCTAGTTCACATCGCTTATGTGATTAACACCCAAAGAGTACTAAGGTGTGATCATGTTTTGCTTTTGAGATAATTTTGGTCAACGGGTCTGTCACATTCAGATCCGTAAGTATTTTGCAAATTTCTATGTCTACAATGCTCTGCCCGGAGCTACTCTAGCTAATTGCTCCCTCTTTCAATATGTATCTAGACCGAGAGTTAGAGTCATCTAGATTAGTGTCAAAACTTGCATCGACGTAACCCTTTACGACGAACCTTTTGTCACTTCCATAATCGAGAAACATATCCTTATTCCAGTAAGGATAATTTTGACCGCTGTCCAGTGATCTACTCCTAGATCACTATTGTACTCCCTTGCCAAAATCAGTGTAGGGTATACAATAGATCTGGTACACAGCATGGCATACTTTATAGAACTTATGGCCGAGGCATAGGGAATGACTTTCATTCTTTTCTATCTTCTGCCGTGGTCGGGCTTTGAGTCTTACTCAATTTCACACCTTGTAACACAGGCAAGAAACTCTTTCTTTGACTGTTCCATTTTGAACTACTTCAAAATCTTGTTAAGGTATGTACTCATTGAAAAAACTTATCAAGCGTCTTGATCTATCTCTATAGATCTTGATGCTCAATATGTAAGCAGCTTCACCGAGGTCTTTCTTTGAAAAAATCCTTTCAAACACTCCTTTATGCTTTGCAGAATAATTCTACATTATTTCCGATCAACAATATGTCATTCACATATACTTATCAGAAAAGCTGTAGTGCTCCCACTCACTTTCTTGTAAATACAGGCTTCACCGCAAGTCTGTATAAAACTATATGCTTTGATCAACTTATCAAAGCGTATATTCCAACTCCGAGATGCTTGCACCAGTCCATAGATGGATCGCTGGAGTTTGCATATTTTGTTAGCACCTTTAGGATTGACAATACCTTCTGGTTGCATCATATACAACTCTTCTTTAATGAATCCATTAAGGAATGCAGTTTTGTTTATCCATTTGCAAGATTTCATAAAATGCGGCAATTGCTAACATGATTCGGACAGACTTAAGCATTGCTGCGAGTGAGAAAATCTCATCATATTCAACACTTTGAACTTTCTCAAAAACCTTTTTCCGACAAGTCTAGCTTTGTAGATAGTAACACTACTATCAGCGTCCGTCTTCCTCTTGAAGATCCATTTATTTTTATGGCTCGCCGATCATTGGGAAAGTCAATCAAAGTCCATACTTTGTTCTCATACATGGATCCCATCTCAGATTTCATGGCCTCAAGCCATTTTGCGGAATCTGGGCTCACCATCGCTTCTTCATAGTTCGTAGGTTCGTCCTGGTCTAGTAACATAACCTCCAGAACAGGATTACCGTACCACTCTGGTGCGGATCTTACTTTGGTTGACCTACGAGGTTCAGTAACAACTTGATCTGAAGTTTCATGATCATCATCATTAACTTCCTCACTAATTGGTGTAGGTGTCACAGGAACCGGTTTTCTGTGATGAACTACTTTCCAATAAGCGATGAGGTACAGTTACCTCATCAAGTTCTACTTTCCTCCCACTCACTTCTTTCGAGAGAAACTCCATCTCTAGAAAGGATCCATTCTTAGCGACGAATGTCTTGCCTTCGGATCTGTGATAGAAGGTGTACCCAACTGTCTCCTTTGGGTATCCTATGAAGACACATTTCTCTGATTTGGGTTTGAGCTTATCAGGATGAAACCTTTTCACATAAGCATCGCAACCCCAAACTTTAAGAAACGACAACTTTGGTTTCTTGCCAAACCACAGTTCATAAGATGTCGTCTCGGATTTAGATGGTACCCTATTTAACGTGAATGCAGCTGTCTCTAATGCATAACCCCAAAACGATAGTGGTAGATTGGTAAGAGACATCATATATCGCACCATATCTAATAAAGTACGGTTACGATGTTCGGACACACCATTACACCGTGGTGTTCCAGGTGGCGTGAGTAGTGAAACTATTTCACATTGTTTTAACTGAAGGCCAAACTTGTAATTCAAATACTCTTCTCCACGATCAGATCGTAGAAACTTTATTTTCTTGTTACGATGATTTTCCGCTTCACTCTGAAATTATATGAACTTTTCAAATGTTTCAGACTTTTGTTTCATTAAGTAGATATACCCATATCTGCTCAAATCATCTGTGAAGGTCAGAAAATAATGATACCTGCTACGAGCCTCAATATTCATCGGACCACATACATCTGTATGTATGATTTCCAACAAATCTGTTGCTCTGTCCATAGTTCCGGAGAACGGCGTTTTAGTCATCTTGCCCGTGAGGCACGGTTCGCAAGCATCAAGTGATTCATAATCAAGTGATTCCAAAATCCCATCAGTATGGAGTTTCTTCATGCGGTTTACACCAATATGACCTAAATGGCAGTGCCACAAATAAGTTGCACTATCATTATTAACTTTGCATCTTTTGGCTTCATTATTATGAATATGTGTATCACTACGATCGAGATCCAACAAACCATTTTATTGGGTGTATGACCATAGAAGGTTTTATTCATGTAAACAGAACAACAATTATTCTCTAATTTAAATGAATAATCGTATTGCAACAAACATGATCAAATCATATTCATGCTCACCAAATAACACTTATTTAGTTTCAACACTAATCCCAAAAGTATAGGGAGTGTGCAATGATGATCATATCAATCTTGGAACTACTTCCAACACACATCGTCACCTCGCCTTTTACTAGTCTCTGTTTATTCTGCAACTCCCGTTTCGAGTTACTACTCTTAGCAACTGAACCAGTATCAAATACCGAGGGGTTTCTATAAACACTAGTAAAGTACACATCAATAACATGTATATCCAATATACCTTTGTTCACTTTGCCATCCTTCTTATCCACCAAATAGTTGGGGTAGTTCCGCTTCCAGTGACCAGTCCCTTTGCAGTAGAAGCACTTAGTCTCAGGCTTAGGACCGGACTTAGGCTTCTTCACTTGAGCAGCAACTTGCTTGCCGTTCTTCTTGAAGTTCCCCTTCTTCCCTTTGCCCTTTTCTTGAAACTAGTGGTCTCGTCAACCATCAACACTTGATGTTTTTCTTGATTTCTACCTTTGTCGATTTCAGCATCACGAAGAGCTCGGGAATTACTTTCGTTATCCCTTGCATACCATAGTTCATCACGAAGTTCTACTAACTTGGTGATGGTGACTAGAGAATTCTGTCAATCGCTATTTTATCTGGAAGATTAACTCCCACTTTATTCAAGCGATTGTAGTACCCACACAATCTGAGCACATGCTCACTGCTTCAGCTATTCTCCTCCATCTTTTAGCTATAGAACTTGTTGGAGACTTCATATCTCTCAACTCGGGTATTTTCTTGAAATATTAACTTCAACTCCTGGAACATCTCATATGGTCCATGACGTTCAAAACGTCTTTGAAGTCCCGATTCTAAGCCGTTAAGCATGGTGCACTAAACTATGAAGTAGTCATCATACTGAGCTAGCCAAACGTTCATAACGTATGCATCTGCTCCTGTAATAGGTCTATCACCTAGCGGTGCATCAAGGACATAATTCTTCTGTGCAGCAATGAGGATAATCCTCAGATCACGGATCCAATCCGCATCTTTGCTACTAACATCTTTCAACATAATTTTTCACTAGGAACATATCAAAAATAAACACAGGGAAGCAACAACGCGAGCTATTGATCTACAACATAATTTGCAAAATACTATCAGGACTAAGTTCATGATAAATTTAAGTTCAATTAATCATATTACTTAAGAACTCCCACTTAGATATGTTGGAAATATGCCCTAGCAGCAATAATAAATGGTTATTATTATATTTCTTTGTTCATGATAATTGTCTATTGTTCATGCTATAATTGTGTTATCCGGAAATCGTAATACATGTGTGAATACATAGACCACAACGTGTCCCTAGTAAGCCTCTAGTTGACTAGCTCGTTGATCAACAGATAGTCATGGTTTCCTGACTATGGACATTGGATGTCATTGATAACGGGATGACATCATTAGGAGAATGATGTGATGGACAAGACCCAATCCTAAGCATAGCACAAAAGATTGTGTAGTTCGTTTGCTAGAGCTTTTCCAATGTCAACTATCATTTCCTTAGACCATGAGATCGTGCAACTCTCGGATACCGTAGGAGTGCTTTGGGTGTACCAAACGTCACAACATAACTGGGTGACTATAAAGGTACACTACGGGTATCTCCGAAAGTGTCTGTTGAGTTGGCACGGATCAAGACTGGGATTTGTCACTCCGTATGACGGAGAGGTATCTCTGGGCCCACTCGGTAATGCGTCATCATAATGAGCTCAATGTGACTAAGGAGTTAGTCACGGGATCATGCATTGCGGTATGAGTAAAGAGACTTGCCAGTAACGAGATTGAACAAGGTGCATTGGGATACCGACGATCGAATCTCGGGCAAGTAACATACCGATTGACAAAGGGAATTGTATACGGGATTGATTGAATCCTCGACATCGTGGTTCATCCCATGAGATCATCGTGGAACATGTGGGAACCAACATGGGTATCCAGATCCCGCTGTTGGTTATTGACCGGAGAGGCGTCTCGGTCATGTCTGCGTGTCTCCCGAACCCGTAGGGTCTACACACTTAAGGTTCGGCGACGCTAGGGTTGTAGAGATGTTAGTATGCAGAAACCCGAAAGTTGTTCGGAGTCCCGGATGAGATCCCGGACGTCACGAGGAGTTCCGGAATGGTCCTGAGGTGAAGAATTATATATAGGAAGTCAAGTTTCGGCCACCGGGAAAGTTTCGGGGGTCACCGGTATTGTACCGGGACCACCGGAAGGGTCCCGGGGGTCCACCGGGTGGGGCCACCTATCCCGGAGGGCCCCATGGGCTGAAGTGGGAGGGGAACCAGCCCCTAGTGGGCTGGGGTGCCCCCCATGGGCCTTCCCCTGCGCCTAGGGTTGGAAACCCTGGGGGTGGGGGGCGCCCCACCTGACTTGGGGGGCAAGTTTCCCCCCTGGCCGCCGCCCCCCCCCCTTGTAGATGGGATCCAGGGCCGGTGCCCCCCAGAGGGGGCCTATATATAGTGGGGGGGAGGGAAGGCAGCAACACCACAGACCCTGGCGCCTCCCTCTCCCCCTGCAACACCTCTCCCTCCCGCTTGCGCTTGGCGAAGCCCTGCCGGGATCCCCGCTACTTCCACCACCACGCCGTCGTGCTGTGGGATCTCCATCAACCTCTCCTTCCCCCTTGCTGGATCAAGAAGGAGGAGACGTCGCTGCTCCGTACGTGTGTTGAACGCGGAGGTGCCGTCCGTTCGGCACTCGGTCATCGGTGATTTGGATCACGGCGAGTACGACTCCATCAACCCCGTTCACTTGAACGCTTCCGCTCGCGATCTACAAGGGTATGTAGATGCACTCCTTTCCCCTCGTTGCTAGTATACTCCATAGATGGATCTTGGTGATGCGTAGGAAATTTTAAAATTCTGCTACGATCCCCAACAGTGGCATCATGAGCCAGGCCTATGCGTAGTTACTATGCACGAGTAGAACACAAAGCAGTTGTGGGCGTAGATGTTGTCAATTTTTCTTGTCACTACTAGTCTTATCTTGTTTCGGCGGTATTGTGGGATGAAGCGGCCCGGACCGACCTTACACGTACGCTTACGTGAGACAGGTTCCACCGACTGACATGCACTAGTTGCATAAGGTGGCTAGCGGGTGTCTGTCTCTCCCACTTTAGTCGGAACGGATTCGATGAAAAGGGTCCTTATGAAGGGTAAATAGAAATTGTCATATCACGTTATGGTTTTACGTAGGTAAGAAACGTTCTTGCTAGAAACCTATACAAGCCACGTAAAAACTTGCAACAACAATTAGAGGACGTCTAACTTGTTTTTGCAGCATGTGCCTTGTGATGTGATATGGCCAGAAGATGTGTTGAATGATATATGTGATGTATGAGATTGATCATATTCTTGTAATAGGAATCACGACTTGCATGTCGATGAGTATGACAACCGGCAGGAGCCATAGGAGTTGTCTTTATTTTTTGTATGACCTGCGTGTCATTGAATAACGCCATGTAAATTACTTTACTTTATTGCTAAACGCGTTAGCCATAGAAGTAGAAGTAATCGGTGGCGTGACAACTTCATGAAGATACAATGATGGAGATCATGATGATGGAGATCATGGTGTCATGCCGGTGACGAAGATGATCATGACGCCCCGAAGATGGAGATCAAAGGAGCAGAATGATATTGGCCATATCATGTCACTATTTGATTGCATGTGATGTTTATCATGTTTTGCGTCTTATTTGCTTAGAACGACGGTAGTAAGTAAGATGATCCCTTATAATAATTTCAAGAAAGTGTTCCCCCTAATTGTGCACCGTTGCGAAGGTTCGTTGTTTCGAAGCACCACGTGATGATCGGGTGTGATAGATTCTAACGTTCGCATACAACGGGTGTTGACGAGCCTAGCATGTACAGACATGGCCTCAGAGCACACGCAATACACTTAGGTTGACTTGACGAGCCTAGCATGTACAGACATGGCCTCGGAACACGGAAGACCGAAAGGTCGAGCATGAGTCGTATAGAAGATACGATCAACATGGAGATGTTCACCGATCTTGGCTAGGAAACATAACCATCTTTGATCAACGAGCTAGTCAAGTAGAGGCATACTAGTGACACTTTGTTTGTCTATGTATTCACACATGTATCAAGTTTTCAGTTAATACAATTCTAGCATGAATAATAAACATTTATCATGATATAAGGAAATAAATAATAACTTTATTATTGCCTCTAGGGCATATTTCCTTCACAACCTATATGTGGCGCAGGATGGAACCGACCCATGAGTCTTCATGTTGACCCACCACAACTAGAAATGATGTGCCCACCACACCACACACGCAATCGGCCACTATGAAAATAAGCATATACAATAGTACAACGGTATCTAGCTCACGATACGTCTCCATATTTTGTTGATGACACTAATGGACTTTGCATTTGATGCGTGCTCCGTATTTTGTTGACGACACTTACAGTCATTGTATTTGAAGCGAAAGCACGATATGGTCACTGGACTTCAGAATAAGCTCATCATGGTCACCACATACATTTTGTCGTGCTAACCAACATGTGGTTGGATGGTTAGAGGATAGTGGTTTCTCGAGCCCACCAAGGTTAAAGTCCCGGTGCTCGCATTTATCTTGTGTTAATTTCAGTATTTTCCGGCGATGTACGTTCAGTGGGAGGAGACGTTCCACTCGACTACGAGGCACCTATGGTGACTTCGTAAAATCTCAAGATCATATATGCTGGCCCACTCTCTCGAAGGTGCTCATAGGGGTAGGGTTCGCGTGTGTGCGCTTATAGCGGTGAGTGCTTGCGCGTATATATGAGCCCTTGCGTCTGTACCGTGTTAAACAAATACATATCATGATTATACGGTCACTGGCTCACCCGTACAACTCCGTATTTTGTTGATGACACAATCAATTGACCAGTCAAACGTTCCACGCGGCGCAACTAGTGTTGCACCATCGGGGCGCGTAACCGTGGGGCCCACCTGTCAGCCCGTATATGAAAGAAAGAAATGGTAGTTTGAGTCTGTACTGTGTTAATAAAATAGGAGTACATTTTAGGGTGATCATACGGTCACTGGCTCACCATACAGCTCCGTAATTTGTTGATAACACGATCAATTGACCAGTCAAACGGTCCACATTCAGCAGCGCACATTACCATAGGGCCCACCCGTCAGCGCGTATATGAAGGACAGAAATGGTAATAAATTAGTGGTCGGTGGGTATTCGAAGTCGTGAGACCTCTGGTTGGCAGTCACCGGCGGTTGGGGGGCGTTCATTGGGCGGTGGGGTGGGGATCCCCGGAGAAAAAGCTCGGCGGGGGGGGGGGGCTAGAGGGATGGCCGGTGCGGCGGCGGACCGGCGGTGGGGAGTGGTTTCGGGGAGGGCGGGCCGGCCGCGGGCGGCGGGGGCTGGCGGTTCGGCCGGTGGTGGCTGGCGGCTCAGGGGGGTGGAGTTTGATGATAAACTGGAGGCCCTTGATTTCGTATCCAACGGCTGGAAAATCTAATGACCAGAGATGAAAAAGTCAGTCGACTGACGTGTAGCCTCACCCCGCACGTACACATGCACGCACGCAAGACACGCACGCATGTAGGCGTGCAACACTGACACGTACACACGCACGCATGCTGGCGTGCAACACTGACACGTACACATGCACTCACGAACACACGCACGTACGCACCCATGCATGCAACACTGAAACGTACCCTTGCACGCACGCAACACTCGCACGCCTGCATGCACACAGCACACGACGCAAGACACACGCTCAACCTATACGTGCATGCACCCTTTGTTAAGGACATGGATTGTTACGGGTATTAATCAATCTTATCTGTGATAAGCAGAACATTGATGTTTGCAGCGGTCTTTATGAATCACAACGTATCGAACGGGCTATCAACATAGTAGGCTTATCTACATGAAAAAGATGACGTCACACTCAATGAACAATCATCGGTTTATGAAATGCCCGCTTCTGACCGCCCTGGCCCACCAAAGGTTCCTCTGCTGTGCGCTGCCTGCGTTGGGTCACTGACATGCAGGCCATGCACCCAAAGAGCCCACACGTCAGTGGAAGAACGGCGCGGTGTCCTAGGTCAGAGTCGAGGGCGCCACTCGCGGCACGCCCGGCTGAACACGCCTCCGTGCCGCATTCAAACGCCTCCATGAAACCCGCCCGTGTGGAAGCCGAGAAACCCACTCTGGACACACGTCCGTTCATGACCGGGCCGGCGTTAAACGCAACGCCGGCCGAGCTCCTCCCGTCCGCCGTCTATTTAATCTCCTATTTAAACGAGGCCAAACGCCGGCCAAGAATCGCACACCTCCGCCGCTCCCCTATCTCCTCCACCATTTTGTCCACTCTTACAATGGCTTACGAAGAGTAGTTATTCCGCATCCAAGCCGGCTGGGTAGCCCGCCGGATACGAGCTATGCAGCTCGCTGATCCACCTCCCTCCCCTCGCCCGACGGAGCCAGTTGCCGCCCCAAGCCGGCGCGCGGTTCAGCAACTCGCCGCTCCAGGCCAGCTCGACGAGGAGCGGCGCACGGGCGTCGTTGCTGCCGTCCACGCCGCCGCCTCGTACCGCGTCTCCCGTTTCTGTGGCCGAGACTCCCATGCCGGCGGCCGCGCCATGCAAGCAGCGACAGAAGCCGGGTGCGCGGAGAGCGACGAGTCGGTGGCCAGCGCCTCCGCGTCCGCCGCCATCATCGAGGAGAAGTAGAACACGGGAGGCCGCCGCCGCTTGGGTCCCATGAAGGCCACCGCGGAGGCGACGCCGGCGTACACAGCAGGTGTCTTGCCGGATCCTTTTGTTGCGAGGACCTTCGTCGACCCCGCATGGGCTCCACGGAAGAGGGGAATGTTAGGATGAACTCGAGCCGGTGCCGGCCATGGCGAAGTAGTGGCCGGTGATGAACTCGAACCGGTGCCGGCCACCATCATCTTCGGCACCAGCCAATGATATCAGTTGGGCAGTGGGGAAGCGAGCCATCCTTTGCGCTGAAGCATATACCTCCGGGGCTCCCGGCAGTCCGGTGATCGTGCTGCCGGACATGAGGAACACAAATCGATCGGCGGGCGACCATTTAGGCCAGGTATTATATACCTGTGCTGTCCAGAACTAGCACCGCGTAGTTCATTTGAATGTAATGAAATCCGTCATGTTTGTATGAAAATCCGGTATTTTATATGATTTCCGTCGTTGTTTATATGAAATATCAGTTTGTCTACGTGTTTGCGTGAATTTCGTCCGGTTGGTTGAGTTGCTGTCATAATGTGTGCGGCTACGGTTGGATGGCGTAATTTGCGGGTCGCCGGTCGGTCTGCGGGCGGCTCGGGCGGCGTTGTGGGACAAAAAAACACAGCTCGTGCGAGCTCGTCTCCAACGTGCGCGCTGGAGGATGCATGACAGCATGAGCACCCGAGCCATTCCTCGTTCATCGGTGGCAAAGGCACCGGTGGACAAAAGGGTCGCCAATATTTTGGCTACCCCGGGCAAGATCCAAACAGCCCCTCCCAACAGATTCAAATCCCTCGTTCGCCGTGGAATTTTGCCATGTGTTGTTTTCATGGACTAGCAAGATGCCCGTGCATTGCACGGAACATCAAGATGCATTTTTTTACAAACTCCCGCATGCATGCAAGGGATAATTAATGTCCTCCTTTGCTAGTACCACGAGGCAAACACCATTAATATTGCATCGATTAGTGTTAGTGGCCTTGTATATCTGCAAATTGTAATTTTGATAGTGGCCCCTTGTATATAAAAATGGAGGGAGAAAGATGAGAGATAAGGTGAGGAGGAGTGGGGCGTGGTGGTGACTGGTGGTCGGACTGGGCGGAGGCATGGGGATGGACGGCGCATTATGTCTAGGTTTGTATCTCTCTCACACACACCCACGTAGGTGGGGGACGTGCACGAAGAGAAGAGGTGCACGCACGGCGCACGTACTCCCGTCTCTTTCCCAACCACACCCGCGCGGGTACACGGTGGAGCTCATTTCTGTACGAAAAAGGCAGCCCACGTGGTAATTTGGCACGTGTACTGGTTGTCCACTTGGTGGAGGGAGGATCGTCTACCACGGGTGAACAAACAAATTGCGACTTGACGCGTTATGTTAAATTAAAAAAAGAGGCAAACCATGTGGGGCCTACCTTAGAGGCAAGGCTCTATACACTGGAGTACTTTTGATGTGTCCCGTCAACTCGCAGAACGAGGAGAAGCTTGCTTAGTACGCCGTCTCCCCCGCCCACGGGCGCGGTGGCTCGCAGGATGAGGTGAAGCTTGCTTACGAGTAGTAGTAGTAGTACTACTACTACTGTACGCCTTTACGCCCGCTCCCTCGCCCACGCGCGCGGTGGCTCGCAGCACGAGGAGAAAATTTTACTACTCCCTCCGTTTACTCCTCGTCCCTACTACGTACTTTGGTTAGTACTCCCTCCATTTACTTATACAAGGCCACTATAAAAAATACATTTTGCATCTATACAAGGCCACAAATAGTAATCGAGACAAAAGTTACTACTCCCTCCTTTCCAGTTTATGGCTCAATTTCAAAATCTCTCCAACCAAGGTAGACGGTGAGTGGTCGAATTAATTTCGTAGTTTGCACAAGTAATTAGTACGCTCGTTTTTCTCAAGAAGTTATGTTTACCGAGGCATTAATTAGAACGAATGCATGAATGACCACTAAATTTCCATGAACTTGTACATGCATTGGTTAGTTTCCTCTTGACACTGCTTGCGTCGGGTGATCTAACGCACCTCGAAATCCAACATGTAATGGTACTACTACTAGTATAGTAGAATTGAGACTTATCAAACGGAAAAACGAATGTTTTTTAGATGAGCCCTATAAACCCTAGTGGGTACGTACTCCGTAAAAACAGATTTTTCCAAAACTAAGTCGCTCCCTTTCATGAATTCTGTAGTATACTCCTCCGTCGACGCTCCCTTTCATGAATTCTGTACTTCCTGTCGCCGACATGTGGGACATATAGCAACCGGGTCGACGTGTCAAGCACCAAATAACAGTGCAGAACAGCAGGGGGACGCACCCCACTCGTACCGGCCCAGTAGTAGTAATGAGCAATGAGACGTCAAATCACAATGCCGCACCTTCCCAGACGGACGAAGCAACCATTATTTCACACTTCGGTTCGCCATCATCTCAAACCACGTAGTATTGCTTCTGCCTCAAGAGGGACACGCGCATCGCCTTGGTACATCATGACACGTGGGACCGCATGACAGGCCATGCTCCCCCGCCGATCGCTCGGTAAAATCACCTCATTTTTACTATACTTCCTCCGTATCGGTTTACTACATGGCATGCACGTCGTTCTAGGTTGAGAATTTAACTGGCTATATATGTGATGAACAGTACTCTAGCCTTTTAAAAAATGTATACTTTTGTACAGTAGTACTATCGATGGATTGCGCCATGGAGCAAAAATTGAAATTAAAAAAAAGGTGGTACATATAGAGAGCGCTCGTCGCCAAATTATGCATATAGTACTATTAAAAAAGCTAGTACGTGCTTAATTGGGGTGCTAAATTCTATTAAAGAAATACTAGTAGTATGTACATACTGAAGAGTTAAAGTAACGAGAAGAAACATAACATAGTTCTGCTGGGGGCTCAGCACAACACACCCCTCAAATTAAACTAAGCACACCTGAAATTAAACTATGCAACTAATCCGGTAGACACTGCATTAGAAGTTTAGAACCACCATGAGCAACGACACTGCCACCTTACTCGGAGTCCTCGTCCACGTCCTCGACTTCGTCCTTGTCCCTCTTCCTCTTGGCCGATACTTCTTTGCTTGAACCGCACACTTGGCTGTTGCTCTTCATCCAACCCTTGTAGATATTGAAACAAAGGTAGCCATCCATTGCAGCGTAGTGGATGTGGTCTATATCTAGTACATTCCGCTGCCATGCATGACGATGAAACGTGTAATGAGGTTTCTCCAGTTTACGGTACGAAGGATGAACCATGGCTCCTGCCAGGGTCAGCATTGAAGGCTGACGAGAGGGCACCAGCCGATTCTTCTGGAGGTCGAAGGGGTTGCCTACAACGAGGCCTATCCGACCCAGGACTTCTTTGTCGTTCTTAAAGTCTACAGTAACGAATTTCACTGTTTTGTCCTTGAGGAAGTTCTTAAAATCCTGGCACTCAACGTCGGCATGGCATATGTGGTAGACCAAGCAAACGTTATGTACGCAAACCTGGATCACGGCGGGCTTCTTCCTCTCTTCGTCCTTTAGATCCTTCTCTCGTCCCAGGACTGTGGTGTACTCAACATCTAGCCCAGCGACCCACTCATCATCTGAGTTTTCGAACATGCGTCTGAAGCGAGAAAGGCATCCTTTCACCGTCGCGGAAGAACGGGTGTAGATGACGTCGAACTCATCGCCGGTGATGGTTCTAACCTTGTACTCACCGCCGATCGTGGAGATTTGGGACGCCATGGATTTGGGAGGAGGGTTAGGATTAGTGGAACTGCCGTAATGTGAATGGACGGGACGACTAGGAGCGAACCGCCGTAGTATTGAAGGACGTGCGGGGACGAGTAGGAGCGAACTGCCAGCGTGCGAACGGCAGGGTAGTGGCTTTCCATTCTCCCATGATACGGGCTTCCGAGAGCCCTTGGATCTGAGATCGAACGGTTGCATGGCGTGATTCTAGACCTATGGGTGAATATCCTATCCTGGAGGGTTATTCTGCAAATTTTCAGCAACTTAGCATGCGACCGTTTGATCTCAGATCCAAGGGCTGCCAGCAGCCCGTATCATGGTCGCGCCTACCACGACCGTCGCGTCGCTCGCGCGGTCGCGCCCTTGGAGATTTAACACGGTGCGTTAGGCTATCTGATGTTGGCATGTCATACATAGTCATCACTTAGTCACTCATACTACAACAAGGTTGGCTATAAGGTTGGCTATAAGTGTATTTTTTTACTCCTCTCTATCTCTTTCTTCGTACTCCCTCCGTCCCATAATATAAGAACGTTTTTGACACTAGTGTAGTGCCAAAAACGTTCTTATATTATGGGACACAGGGAGTACTAGTATTTATTGCATTTGCCAAGGAGTGACCTCTTCCAATGAAATGGTGTTGCTAAGTTTGCTTCATTTAATTAGCTATAGACTCAAAATTGTCTTTTCACCTAGGTACACGCGCTTAGCACCGTTTCTTCCTTGGGTCACCAAACTAGTCTCTCTCTTCTTGATTAACTTGCCACATCAGACTTTATGCCTATGTGGCAAGCTTAAGCACCTGTAGGAGCAAGTAAAAGTAAGTACAATAGTGCGCTTTACATGGCATTTTTGCATATGTGGAGGAAAGAGAGGCAAGGAAAAAGTGGAGAAGTGGGCTCTCATGCAAGAGCCAGCCTCTACTACATGGTGGAGCATTGGGAGAGGCACCTGTATGGAGGTGGTCAGGAATCGGGAGACTCACGCCGGTCGTAGCGCCGCAGTTAAAATGATAATGGCAAGTCAAATCACGGGGCCCCACCTGTCCAGCAGTAACTCGCTGTCAAATCACACAGCCCTACGTTTGCAGCAGCCTACTCCCTCGTCTTCTCGCGTCTCTGTCGAACCGACTAGGCGGAACTGCCCCGCCTACCGCGCAGGAAAAGCCCCGCCCTCGACTTTTAAATACAACTACATCCGCTTAAGAATCCAATGATATACTTTTTGTGACATAGTAACTCATATTTAGTTAGTCAAATGGATGACCTAGAACTACGTGCAGGCCCTATAAACCGAGACGCCTAAAAATAAAAAACCGAGACGGAGAGGGTAGTTCAGCACGTATCTTTTTAGATCAATATAGTCGGGATTCACCAAGGAGCAAAACCAAGTGGTAGGCTGCTCCTGTCGTGTTGGCGTAGCAACTCAAGCAGGGTCAGTCCGCACACGAAATGGCGACACACTTAACAGGACCCCTTTGGCCGACATGTGGCTCATCCACCGTCTTGTTCCACGTGCGATGCACCAAATTACAGTTCGGAGCAGCGGTTGGAATTGGAGGCACCCCGGTCGTAGCGCCGCAGTAGTAGAAAATGAGCGATGAGGGGTCAAATCACAAAGCCCCACCTTTCCCGCATTAAGCTGGACGGACGAAGCAACCATCATTTCACTCTAGGGCGCAAGAGCATAAAGAAAAGAGAAAACAATGATGCGTGCGGCAGCTACCTAGGGCACCCTAGGGTAGGGGTCTCCACTACAGATCCTTTTTTTGAAAGCGCCTCCACTACAAATCGGCTTCTCCCTCGTCCTCTTGAAGAAAACCGATGATGAGTGCGGCGGTAGGGTTTGTAGGAGTACTACGGCGTGCGGGGCCACGTCGTAGTAAACGGGTTCGAGTCGACGCCTTAAATATGTGTGGGCCGCTTGGTTTTACGGGAACGAGGCAGCATTTTGGGTTCGGGGACCAGTGGAGATATAGTACGTACAAAAAATTGTGGACGTAGGTTCGACCGAAAGGCAATGATGCATGGGCCCTGCATTTTGATATACCCGGGGCCGCGTGAAATTTGCTACTCTACTCAAAACTAGTAAGGTACACATGTATTGAACGCATGAGATTTCGAAACCAAATTATGAATAAATACACACTATAGCATGTAAAGCTTTGAGTCATATATGCATGATGTAGATGTTCGTTTAGTTCTTATAGTTCATCTCATTCAAAATCAATTAGTTTTATAAAAATGTTAAGATTCATGGGGTTGTGCATTGTAAATCATAAAGTAAAAAACAAATAATGGCAATTCATTTAGAAAAAATAATCAATTATGATACAGAAGATTCTAGAACAAAGGAGAAGTGCTTGTGTTTTGAGGTTTGTGCATTATGCTTAAGTTCAACCATGGAGTCTTCTAAATTGTACATGTGGCAGATCTGGTGGAATGTTGATGATATCCAACGGCCAGTAGTGCTCGGATTTGCCTATCTCTGCACTGTCGGGTTAGCTTCATCCAGCGACCATCTTTCAAAGTTATTGGCACACTATATAGTTCTTGTGCCATAGTTGCATGTTTTGGAAAAAAGCTACTAGTGGGTTGTACTATCTATTTAGGAATAGAAGATGTATACATGGAAGTTGTAGGGAAAGAGATGACATGGAGCATCTCAATTCCTATGAGTAGGGATTGGAAAAGAGATGTCATTTGGTTCACATCATAGGAACTTTTCTATTGAATCTAGAGATGACATGTATCTCAATTCCTATGAGGAGGGATTAGAAAAGAGATGTAATTTGGTTCATATCATAGGAACTTTTCTATTGAATATACGCTAATGTTTATTTTCCTTTGAAATTAAGGGAGTATAGGAATCCATTCATATGAACCAAGTGGCTCTAAAGCTATAGAAATGATATCATGTTTATTTCCTTTGAAATGTGGAGTATATGAATCTATTCCTATGAACCAATTGGCTCTAAAGGAAAAAATCCTATAAAAATCATATCATATAGAGTTCCTATGATATTCCTCGACACTAAAGGATGCTTGAAATTGCTGCGGGTGATACGATGGTCTTTCTTTGTAGACTCCTCACCCATCTTTATAGTTACCTCTCGAAGATGAATGAAATGATATATACATGGTATTCTACATGTGCAATTTGGTACACGAAAACTCGGTAAAAGTTTGCGAGGTTCGAATTTTCAATAAAGCTATATGCACTGCATTTCGGAACGGAGGGAGCATACGGCAGTTGCTAACACTCACGTGGAAGATTTGTGTGTAGGAGGAGTGGCTGTTCTGTTAAATGACATGGCAAAACTGACACTGTCGGATGCCGATCTAACGGTTCTTACGGCGTTCGTCAGGAAAAGGCTTGTGGCGAACGTTTGTCGGATAATGATTTACGGACACATGCATTGCATTGATACGTGCCCCCTCTCTCTCACGCACACGCACCCTCACGAGTCACGACTCTCCCGAGTCCTCTCGCAGACTCGCACGTCGCACCCACCGTCTATCTGCAGGTAGACGTCACGCACATATGTGCTCTTCACACCCTACCCTCAGAACTTCTAAAAAACAAAAGACGGCGCGCACATTTTATTTTAGCTCACACGTCACACACTTATACTATTACTCTTGCGGCGAACGTTCTTTGGGCATAGTATATTGTACTCTCACGAAGAGAAGCGGTGCACGCACGCACTAGTTCTCTCACACCCACTCGCGGGTACACATAGGAGCGCATTTTCTTGAAGGTGGTACAACAAAATCACTCCACTATATATAAAAGCAGGAGCCTTAGCGCTTGCTTTACTAGGGTTCCTCTCGTTCACTCTCTCATGCTCTCCAGATCTAAGCAACACATAGGTGGCCACACTCTCTCTCAGCTCACGGCTGGTCACAAATCCGGCCGGACAACCTCGACCGGGGCAGGGGTGTAGGTGCATCGTTCATGCTGTCGTCGGCGGCGAGGGAGGAGACCAACGGCTGCCCGCGCGTCCCGATCGGCGGCCGTGCCATTCTCTCCGAGAGAGCGCCGGCTCGGGAGGGCCTCCGACCCCTTCTTCCTCCCTGTGGTATTGTGGCCAAGATGCGGCCTCCCGACGCCGTCTTTGCCACATGCCGACGACCCTCAGGTATATATTCCTTCGAAACCTGCCTTGCTCTATCGCCCCAGCTACCTTCGTGTGGATCCTTTTCTACTTCTGTCCGCTGTTCCAAAGCCACCTAGACTTCTACTATTATCAGAAGTAAAGCTAGTTCATACAGTCGACTCAAAGCATTGGTTCAAACAGGGAAGAAAGTGGGAAAGCTGTAGCATGAATCTAGGACTTGGTTCTAAGAGGAAACGGGGGAAAGTAGTAATATCTGTCACTGTTTAAATAACCGTATTTCGTATTTGCGCAAACAGGGATGTCTGTCTCCATATCGTTTCGGGATGTCTGTCTCCGTATCGTTTCTATCCGCGCAATCAAAAGCACACACCTCAGTTTTAGTACAACTGCGCAAAATGAGATGGCTATCCCTCGTTGCCGTCGTCTAACCTCCCGTCTTCAAGGTATCCCTACATTGGTAGTAACTAAGGTAGAATGACCAACGCAATCTAAAAGAAGCTGATTCGTACGTTTTACTTCCTGATTGCAGTGCAGGGACGAGCGAAAACAACTGCATCCTAGTCCGGAATGCACTTTCTACCAGTTCATCCATGGACCGAGGACTAGCTGGCACGGCTGCATGGCGGTTTTTTGGACAGGTGCGCGGACAAGAGGCATTGTGGTCTGCTTATTTCTGCAAATAGCGGTGCTTAAATTTAGTGGAATGCACAAGCATTTCAGCTGGTCAGTACACTGCATGGTTCAGTTCAGCATTCCAGCTGAGACCACAATTATAATTGGTTATTCTGGAATGAGAGAACCTAACCCTGGATGGTGGCAACAAGAAAAAACCAGAGTGAACTCCAGGGAGGCCCTTTGCTCAGAGAAACCTTGCTTGTTTTTTCCTGATTTGTAAACCTTCTCACAACTTTGTCTTTTGATGTGAACTAGTATATGTTTGTTATGTTCTATGAATCATTGAGATGTATAAAATTGCTTAACTTATGCTTTTCAAGTTTTTTATGAAGACGAGTTTAATGTGAGTGTTCCACATGAGCGCTGGACTAGCGTGTGAACGTTTGGAATTTATTACATTGTGGCCTCAATTAACTACATGAACCACTGTAACAAGATACATAGTTGCTTATATGTCAGACATTAGATTGTTGATTGTTAGCTGGTCGATAGCCTAGTGTTGAAGCGAGCTGAGCCAATGTGTCCTGTTTTGCACAACTGCTTACAAGTGGGGTAGCACCAACAGTGTTTACAGGTACTTATGTATACATCGACGCATGGTTCTCGAACGAGTGCTCTATTTCATCAAAACACACACTGCTCGTATGATAAACCGTGACAACTTATGTCTTACCATGCCATATTCATGAAAAAACTAGTGAGGACGCATCTGTTTCGGCAACAATTATGATGGTTCTCAGATGATTCACGGGCACACAAAAGTAGCAGCAGTTCCCATAGACGGATTCAAACAGAGTACTAGCCCCAGAGGGGTCGATAACAGGCAAGGTTCGGATAATTAAACACAATCCAAACTACTATTAAACACTAGCTGGGGCAACTATTTCATGCCTCGGTCTAATTTGGGCTGGACACAAGACGGACCTTGCCATGAACATCATCGAGGACGTCCGACAGCAGCTCAATCCTGTGAACCTTCATGAAGACAACCTTGTGGCCTTGCCACTGATAAACTTGTTTGTGGAGGCATGCCACGTCATCTTCCTGTGTAAGCTTGACAAGAACAGTATGCCTCACAAACGAAGGAGTAGCTTTGAACTTCTTGTGCTTCAGTACACCCTGGACAACACGCCTGACAACAGTGAGGCTGGAATACAACTCTTCATTGGTATAACCGCAAATGGCTTCCAGGATCCAATAGCCTAAGAACTCTGTTTTCCCAGTGCGTATCTTCAGGTTGTCCGCCTCATAGCGAGTGACATGTACAACCACACAATCCTTGTCTGCATCAGGGCTCTAATTGAAACAGAAACAAATTCTGAATTACTTTTCAATATAAGAAACACAAGTTATTTAAACAACTGTGTATAGCATGGCATCGAAGCTAATAAAATTTTGCATTATTAATCACCACATACTTCCTTTTCTAAAAAAAATCACCACATACTTAGATGAAAAACCACAATCGAGATCGAAAAAGAAGGAAATCACCTTGGGCAGCTCAGCGGGGGGTGGGGGGGGACACATCCTCGAAGGGGGAAAACTGCTCCTGCAGTGCCACGGGGGCTGTAACCTCAAACGGGGCGTTGACCATCTCAGTAGTGGCCGTGAGAGTGAGGATCGGTTACTGCTTTGCAAAAGTTCTTTTTTTTCTCTGAACGAAAATATACCAACATCACGGATCCGCTTACCTTCCCTTCGTTCAGAGAGAAGAACAGTGGCAGATGCGAGTGTTGCCTTTCTTGAAGACGGTGAGGGGGAAGGGGATTCAGCGAAGAGTGAAATGATGGTTGCTTCGTCCGTCAAACTTAGACTGCGGGGAGGTGGGGTTTTGTGATACGACGGCTCGTTACTGCCGCGCTATGACCGGGGTGACTCTCCGCCTGCATACTGCCTTCTAACTTGGTGGATGGCATTTGGGCCCGCGCGCTGCATGGCCCGCATGTCGGTGAACAAAAGTATAACGACATTCAGTAGAGGGAGACGTTTCAATGACCTAGGAGGAGCCAGAAGCGGTAGAGTGTCTCCACTGTACTAGTAGTAATTGTTTTTCTGGGTAGCCGTAGAGTGTCTCCACTGTACTAGTAGTAATTGTTTCTCTGGGCCCAAGACAAAACAGCCCATCGACACTTGTAAATAGTAAAATCAATACAAAAGCCCATATATTTACTGAATGAGAGGCGCTACCCACACCCAGCACACCCCCCCCCCAAAAAAAACCTGGGTGCTCTTCTTCCTCCTCGCTCCCACCCACCTCACGTCAGCTCGCTCCACTCGTACCCCCAAATTCCTCACCTCACTCCTACAGAAAACCCCAGCTCCCCTTCTTCCTCACTCCTACAGAAAACCCCCAGCTCCCCTTCTTCTTCGCTCGCACTACAACTAGGCTCGTCATTCGTTACTCTGCTCAAATCCGTGAGCACGACGCGACGCCCTTGAGGAAAATGGAGTCGGCTGACCCCAGTGCCAAGAAGATGAGGCTCCCGCCAGCGGCGACGCCTGTTGTAGATCCCGCACCCTGCAGCGCGGGGAGAAGCGGCAACCCCACCCCCACCGGATCCCAGGAACCCGTAGAATCTCGGGTGGACCGCATCAGCGATCTCCCGGACACCGTCCTTGGGGAGATCATCTGGCTTCTCCCCACCAAGGATTGCTGCCGCACCCAAGTCCTCTCAATTCGGTGGCGCCCTCTATGGCACGCCGTGCCCCTTAATCTTGACTGTCGTCAGCTATCTCTCTTCAATGATTTTGAAATCCCTAGAGCCATCATCTCCTCCCACCAGGGCTCCGTTCAAAGCCTCTGCATCCCGTCATGCTACCTGAGCAAGCATACCATGCCCTGCACGGTGGACGCCTAGCTGAAATCCCCTGAATTTACAGAACTACAGCTGCTTGAGTTCTACTATTCCCCTGGAAATCACATACCACATACCGAACGCCATGAACTTGTGCCCTCAGCACCGATGTCCATCTCGCGGTTTTCATCCTCTCTCCACACCGCCACCTTTGCGCTGTGCTACCTACTAGACAATCTGGTACTAAACCTTCGACTCCCATTTCTCAAGAAACTTTCACTTGTGCGGGTTCGTATATCGGAGGCCTCATTGCACATCATCATCCACTCCAGTTGCCCTGCGTTGGAGTGCTTGGTGCTTGTTTTCACAGTTAGAATCGGTTGTCTACAAATAAAGTCGCCTAACCTTGTAAGAATTGGAATTTCTTTTGATGGAAGGCAGCTCAGCATCCAAGATGCCCCTTCACTTCAAAGGTTGATCCTTGATTCTAGTTATTCACCGTTGCAAATTACCGTCCTCTCTGCGCCTAAATTGGAGACCTTGGGTGTAATACATGATCTCTGTGCTCATTTCAATATGGTGTTTAGCTCCACAGTTCTTCAGGTACTTTATATTATCATCTACACTTGTAACCATAAGCTGCATTTTAAATTTCCGCGCATAATTTATATATCATCTTGGAGTACACATTTTGTACTAATATTATGTTCTATGCTCAATGAAGAGTTTCTCCATGGATGGCCTATCAATGGTGCTGGATTCTGTCAAGATCTTATATATCCAAATGAATAGTTTTGATCTGAACAAGATTATTGGCTTGCTGCAATGCTTTCCATGTTTGGAGAAGTTGTATATAAAGGTGATAATTTCACGCACATTGGAAGCCCGCATATAGTGTACTAGAATTAACCGTTCAGCTGTTGCTCTTTCGACACTCTTGTTTTAGACCTTGACTGTTTTCAATCTTCATGTCTATTTAGGCAACAGGACGGGGTAAGAAAGTTATAACCAATCGGTGGATTCGTAAGCATCGGGATTTTCTCACTTCTCATGAGATTCGATTGAAGACAATAACGCTAGAACGATATGTTGCCAACCGTGCAAACACAAGATTTGTCACATTCTTCCTGCTAAATGCGAGGTTACTATTGTCCATCAGCCTTAAGTTTATCAGCAGCATGGTTTTGACGGATGGGTATGTCGAAGAGCAAAAAAAGGAGTTTCAGGTGGGCAAAAGAGCTTCTGAACGTGCCGGGCTTCTATTTACAGCATATTGTGGTCATAATCCTATAAATTTTACGACCCAGAATGTTCATTCTATGGACCTGACCGATCCATTTGACTGTGACTGCCGAAAACAGTGCTGGAGTTAGATGTTGTTGCCCTTTTCAATCTGGTTTTTTTGTAAACCTGATGAACAATTAACCCTCGTGCTTTTGTACAGTTTGTAGGCTGGAGTTAAATGTTCCTGCCCTTTTCAACTCGACTGTGACTGTCATATTTTCTTTGAAACAAGGCAAATGGCTTGCCATTCGTTTAATTTAGAGCGAAATATTGTAACAAATCCCAACCAAGGGAAATAACATCACTCTCGCCGGCTGCTTGAGCTCACTGTGCATTACAGAAGCCAAGTGATTAGCCCCCACCAGCACCCACAAACTTATTTCGAACTAGCACATCAAATGGGCTGTAAATTTTCATAGGAAAGGCTGCATGATCGTGACAGATTTGGATTCTGACATTTGGGACCCGCGAGGAAATAGCCTATCCAAGGTGGTGTCGACTTACTAGCCAGTCAACAAACGATTCTGCCTACCAGCCGTTGGATTGACATCCAACATCTATCGTGTATCTTCTATCTCTTGTCTTCTTCTTCCTCCAGCCGCCCAAACCAAACCACCCCGCCGGCTCCGCCTGCTCCCGCGTCCCATGGCTGGCTGCGCCTCCGCCGCCCTACCGTACGTACCCTCCAACGTTGGCCAGTCCCTCCCTCTATTCCCCCACACGTCCTGTTATTCTCCAGCGACGTCAGCCCCAACACGCACCCGCGCTCGAACCAGTCAACCCTCATACTCCCCTCCACCTGCGGCTGGACCGGCACATCTTCAATGGCTCCTGTTCGTTCCGTCCAAGGCCTCGCCGTCGTCCTCCGCCTTGCGGCCTTGGTTCGCTCGCCGTGCGCGGTGCGCCACCCTCTTGCGTTGTCAACGTCGTCAACAACCGAGAGGAACAAGGAGATGACTGTACGTGGAGAGGATGACAGTAGGGACCCACCAGCGTCATGGCAGTACGCAAGCAAGTGCCTCTATAGTACAAGCCCAAAAATATGGTTCCTCCTAATGGTTGGACACCTGGGGCTCACGCCATTGTCAACGTAGTCAATAAACGAGAGAATTACACTACGAGCGGCTGACACCAGGGACCCAGCAAGTCGCGCAGTTTTTTTTAGGAACAAGCAGTTGTTATTTATACTAGTTTTAGCGACGGATCAGGGTAACAACGGGGCTGTGCGGGGGCTGTGGCCCGTCTAGCCAGGGTTTTATTTATGTTTACCACATCATGAGCCCAGTTGTGTTTTTTTCTTGCTGAAAATGGCTAGCCCAGTTCTATTTTTTTAAGAAATACCCAAACAAGGCCTACTTGCTTTATCGGCCCTGCTCGGCTGCAAATCTTTCAAGACGAGGAGAGTTTCATTCGGTTTGCCCAGAAATGGGCTGTACATTTTTAAAACACATCAAACCGGGAATTAGTTTCAATTTTTTTTCATTACAATATGTTAAATTCCATTGATTTTTACGCGTGGACAATTACTTGGATTTTATATTTATATAAATTATTTTTCAAAATTGTTTGAATGTGAATCGATATTTCTGGATTAAAAACAGTTGACCGCACCGAAATATGCAAAATTTCGTATACTTTTTAACCGTGGCCACAATATGGGGTGTAATGCTAACAAAAAGAAGATGGGCTCCAAAAAAAATCTTAAGAATTAGCAAATGGGCTGTACATTATTAGAAATAATGGCAGATGGGTTGTATGCTTTTTTCCACAGATTTGAGGCTGACTTGTGCGCCTACTACAGGTTGACGCGTATGCTTTCATAAAAAAAAGGTTGACGCACACGCAACGCCCTGTCAACTTAGTCAACACACGAGAGCAGTGACTGTTGGATGTCCATCCAACGGCTGTCGTGCTTCTTCAATCTTTGCTCTTCATGCTCCAGCAGCTCAAACAAGCGCCGGCGGGACTGCCTGCTCCCTCCTCCCGCGGCCGGCTATGCTGCCGCGCAGGCCTCACGGCCCCATCGTACTCCCATCGCTGGCCTAGCCATCCCTCTACTCACCCACACATGATGTTATTCTCCGACGACGGCAGACGAACTAGTAAACCCTCGTACTCCTCCGCGTGGGAAACAACTGCCGAGTATTCCCTGGCTCCATGTCGTTCCCTTCCTAGGCCTCGCCGTCGTCCAGCGCCCTAGTGCTCTCGGCGCGGCCTGGTCAACGTGGTCAATGAACGACATCCATCGGAAGTGGACTGTACGTGGAGAGGCTGACAGCTGGGTCCACGGCCGCACGCAAGGAAATGCCTCCTTATTACGCGCAAAATAATGATTCCTCCACCTGACAGCTAGGACCCACAGGACGGGCCACCAGTATTTTGCGAAAAAATTGTTTCCCCCTGACTGCTGGGACCCACCGGACGGGCCACCGTATTTCGTGAAAAAAAAACGTTCCCCCCGCTGTCAGCTCGGACCCACCGGAGGTGCCTCCTTATTACGCACAAAAAATGAAAACTCCCCCGGCTAGCTGGGACCCACCTTGGTGGGAGGCTGACTTGTGGGCCTACTAAGTTGACGGGGACGAAGGGCTTTGTCAACTTAGTCAATATGAACGATTCTAGCTCCAGTGACTGTACGATGTCCATCCAACGGCCGTAGTGCTTCTTCAACCTCTCGTCTTCTTGCTCCAGCTGCCCAAAGCAGCGCCAGTCGTGCCGCATGCTCCTGCCTCTCGTGGCCAGCTGTGCTGCCGCAGAGGCCTCACCGCCCCTACTATTCCCACCGCTGGCCAGGCCCTGTGGCAACGACAGCCTCACACCGCAGCCCAACCAGTGAACCCTCGTACTCCTCTCCGCGCAGGCTTCCACTGCCGCGTCTTCCCTGGCTCCGCGTCGTCCCCTTCCTAGGTCTCGCCGTCGTCCACCGCCGTGGTGCTCTCCGCGCGGCGTGGTCAACGTGGTTAAGGAACGACTTCCATCGGAAGAGTACTGTACGTGGAGAGGCTGATAGCTGGGTCCACAGCCACAGCCCAGTTTTTTTGTGATTTGCCAAGTAAGTCGCTTTGTCAGGCCTGTTGGGCTGCAAATCTTTCAAGACGAGGAGAGCTTTCATTCGGCTGGCCGAGAAAATGGCCCATCAGTAATGAGAAATGGGCTGTACATTTTTAAAACACATCAAACCGGCAATTAGTTTCAAATATCTTTTTTTCATTTCAAGATTTTAAATTACATTAATTTTTATGCGTGGAGAATTTGTTGGATTTTATATTGATATACATTTATTTTTAAAATCAGTTTGAGTGTGAGTCGAAATTTCGGGATTAAAAATAGTTCGGACCGCACCGAAATATGCAAAATTTCGTATAATTTTTTTAACTGTGGCCACAATATGGGCTGTAATGCTAACAAAAAGAACATGGGCTCCAAAAAAAACCTTAAGAATTAGCAAATGGGCTATAAATTATTAGAAATAATGGCAGATGGGCTGTATGCTGTTTTCCACAGATTTGAGGCTTTCCAAAAAAAAGGTTGACGCACAAGCACTCACTGTTGGATGTCCATCCAATGGCCGTCGTGCTTCTTCAATCTCTGCTCTTCCTGCTCCAGCCGCTCAAACAAGCGCCGGCGGGACTGCCTGCTCCCTCCTCCCCGCAGCCGGCTGTGCTGCCGCGCAGGCCTCACCGCCCCACCGTACTCCCATCGCTGGCCTAGCCATCCCTCTACTCACCCACACCTGCTGTTATTCTCTGGCGACGGTAGACGAACCAATAAACCCTCGTACCGTCATACTCCCCTCCGCGTGGGAAACAACTGCCGAGTCTTCCCTGCCTCCGTGTCGTCCCCTTCCTAGGCCTGGCCGTCATCCACCGCCGTGGTGCTCTCGGCGCGGCGTGGTCAATGTGGTCAACGACCGACTTCCATCGGAAGAGTACTGTGTGTGGAGACGCTGACAGCTGGGTCCACGGCCACAGCAAGGAAGTGCCTCCTTATTACGCGCAAAATAATTATTCCTCCACCTGACAGCGAGGACCCACCAGACGGGCCACCGTATTTCGCAAAAAAAAATGTTTCCCCCTGACTGCTGGGACCCACCAGCTACACCTTCGCACGCAAGGAAGTGCGTCCAGGCAAGAAAAACAAAACGATTCGCCCCCTGACTCCTGGGACCCACCAGCTACATCTTTGCACGCAAGGAAGTGCCTGACAGTCGGGACCCACCTGGTCAAAGCGTAGGTAGCATCGTCATTCTGGTCGCGAACGTGTACATACATATATACTGGTGGATGTAGAGGCGCGCACGTGTCGTAGTAGAGGCGAGCACGTAGCATGTACACGTACGTACAGCGGCCAGGGTGCAAGAAAGAAAATATGGCCACGTATGTGTACATACGGGCGGGGTCTCGAACGCCTACTCACGCATATGTATGGCGAGGGCTTGTTGACATGGCTGGGTCGGAACGGAGAAACAGCGTTGTCGACGTGTTCATGGGGAGGCAACGGAATGCGTCGTGTTCATGGGGAGGCAACGGAATGCGTCGTGTTCATCGGGAGGCAACGGAACGTGTGGGAGCCAACCGGCTGGGTCGGAACGGAATGCGTGGTCGTGTTCATCGGGAGGGCTTGGACGGAACAGGCGATGGAAACGAGGCCTGGCGTACCACAGAACGGAGGAAACGGCCTTGTGTTCGACCGGCCACGTTCAAAACAGGATCCTGTTCATCGGGAGGGGTCTGGCGTACCGCAAAACGGACGAAACGGACCTCCTACGGTCGAAACGCGGGTCCTGTTGATCGGGAGGGGTGTGGCGTACCGCAAAACAGACGAAACGGACCTCCTACGGTCAAAATGGGGTTCATGTTGATCGGGAGGGGTGTGGCGTACCACAAAACGGACGAAACGGACGTCCTACGGTCGAAACGGGGGTCCTGTTCATCGGGAGGGGTGTGGCGTACCGCAAAACGGGACTCCACGGGATACTGTTCATCTCCACCGTCGACCTCCTCCAGCCTCCACGGGCTCCTGTTCATCCAGCCTCCACCGCGCGCTACTCCACCGGCTACTGTTCAACCACCCCTCCACGGGCACCCCTCCATCGTCTACTGTTCATCCAGCCCTCCACACCACGGGGTCCTGTTCAACCACCCCTCCACGGGCACCCCTCCACCGTCTACTGTTCATCCAGCCCTCCACACCACGGGGTCCTGTTCATCCAGAGGCAACGCCACCGCTCACTGTTCATCCAACCCCCCTCGCAACGCTCACTGTTCATCCCAGAGGCTTCAGTTAGCAGCAGTAGCGAAGGAATCGCTTGATCGGGTTCAGTTAGCAGCCATCGATCGATCACTCGGGTTCAGTAACGCGTAGCCTGCAGTGCAATCGCTCGGGTTCAGTTAGAGCCCAACGCCTCGCTCGGGTTTAGTTAGAGTCAACGCCTCGCACACACGCGCGTACGTGTATGAGAGAAACGCGCATCGCTCGGCCCCCGACCTCCCATCGTAACCGGGAACTCCCCGAAATTTTCCTCGCCCTCGCTTCTACCATGGTTTTTTCCGTCATGGACGGCCCAAAGAATGTCATGCAGCTGCATGTCCGGCCCGCCCAGGACGAAAAGCCCATTTTTTGTCATGATTTTTTGTCATAGAAGTAGGAGCCCACCACATCTATGATGATACCGGGTTTTGTCACAATTATCATCATAGAAGTGTCATATGTATGACAGAAAAAAAATTCGTTCGGCCCAAGATGTCACGGATGTGTCTTTTTTTGTAGTGTGTTATTCTAGTACGAACTCTTGAATAGATCGATCCGAAAGAATAACTTTGAGGTGGTTTCGTACCCTACAATAATCTCTTCGTTTGTTCTCCGCTATTAGTGACTTTGAAGTGACTCTTTGTTGCATGTTGAGGGATAGTTATATGATCCAATTATGTTATTATTGTTGAGAGAACTTGTACTAGTGAAAGTATGAACCCTAGGCCTTGTTTCCTAGCATTGTAATACCGTTTATGCTCACTTTTATCATTAGTTACCTTGCTGTTTTTATATTTTCAGATTACAAAAACCTATATCTACCATCCATATTGCACTTGTATCACCATCTCTTCGCCAAACTAGTGCACCTATACAATTTACCATTGTAGTGGGTGTGTTGGGGACACAAGAGACTCTTAGTTATTTGGTTGCAGGGTTGTTTGAGAGAGACCATCTTCATCCTACGCCTCCGACGGATTGATAAACCTTAGGTCATCCACTTGATGGAAATTTGCTACTGTCCTACAAACCTCTGCACTTGGCGGCCCAAAAACGTCTACAAGAAGAAGGTTGCGTAGTAGACATCAAGCTCTTTTCTGGCGCCGTTGCCGGGGAGGCTAGGTAAGCGGCACTCACACCCCGTCAACTAAGCTATTTTCTGGCGCCGTTGCTGGGGAGGTGAGTGCTTGAAGGTATATCTTTAGATCTTGCAATCGAATCTTTTAGTTTCTTATTTTAGCACTAGTTTAGTCTATAAAAGAAAACTACAAAAAAATGGAATTGAGTTTGCCTCATACGCTTCATCTTTTTAATATCTTTCGTGAGTATGATGGAAAGGAAAATTGTGCCAAAGTGTTAGAAGAAGAATGCATTAAAATGTTTGGCACTAAATCTTTGAATGATGAGCATGATTGCGATGTTGTTAGTATGAATTCTTTGAATACCCATGATGCTAATGATATGCAAAGCCACAAGCTTGGGGAAGCTATGTTTGATGAAGATGATATTTTTTGTCCCCCAAGCTTTGATGAGCAAATTTACTATGATGAAAGCATGCTTCCTATCTATGATGATTATTGTGATGACACGTATGCTTTAAAGAATAATGACAACCATGAAACTTGTCATCTTGATCTTAATTTTCAATCACATGATAGTTATTTTGTTGAGCTTGCTCCCACTATTGTTGATGAGAATAAATTTCCTTATGTGGAGAGTAGTAAAATTTCTATGCAAGTAGATCATGAAAAGAATGCTTTATGTGCTGGTTATATGGTTGAATTCATTCATGATGCTACTGAAAATTATTATGAGGGAGGAATATATGCTTGTAGGAATTGCAATAATATCAAGTTTCCTCTCTATGTGCTTAAAGTTTTGAAGTTATGCTTGTTTTGCTTTCCTATGCTAGTTGATTCTGCTCCCATAAGTTGTTTGCTCACAAAATCCCTATGCATAGGAAGTGGGTTAGACTTAAATGTGCTAGTCATATTCTTCATGATGCTCTCTTTATGTTTCAATTCTTATCTTTTATGTGAGCATCATTGAAATCATCATGCCTAGCTAGGGGCGTTAAACGTTAGCGCTTTTTGGGAGGCAACCCAATTTTATTTTTGTTCCTTACTTTTTGTTCCTGTTTAGTAATAAATAATTCATCTAGCCTCTGGTTAGATGTGGTTTTATGTTTTAATTAGTGTCTGTGCCAAGTAAGACCTATAGGATCTTCTTGGATGTTAATTATTTGATCTTGCTGAAAATTCCAGAAACTTTCTGTTCACAAAAACAATTGTTAAAAATTACCAGTATGTGATAAAATATTTATTCCAATTGCATCAGATCAATAATCAAATTATCTAGGCCGTCCTATTTTGGTAGAATTTTCTGAGTTCCAGAAGTTTGCGTTAGTTACAGATTTCTACAGACTGTTCTGTTTTTGACAGATTCTGTTTTTTCGTGTGTTGTTTGCTTATTTTGATGAATCTATGGCTAGTAAAATAGTTTATAAACCATAGAGAAGTTGGAATACAGTAGATTTAACACCAATACAAATAAAGAATGAGTTCATTACGGTACCTTGAAGTGGTGTTTTGTTTTCTTTCGCTAACGGAGCTCACGAGATTTTCTGTTAAGTTTTGTGTTGTGAAGTTTTCAAGTTTTGGGTAAAGATTCGATGGACTATGGAATAAGGAGTGGCAAGAGCCTAAGCTTGGGGATGCCCAAGGCACCCCATGGTAATATTCAAGGAAAACCAAGAGCCTAAGCTTGGGGATGCCCCGGATGGCATCCCCTCTTTCGTCCTCATCAATCGGTAAATTTACTTGGAGCTATATTTTTATTCACCACATGATATGTGTTTTGCTTGGAGCGTCATTTCCTTTTGTTAGTATTTTCTTGCTGTTATTTAGAATAATGTTTTGTATCTCTATTTTCCATAAAAATGTCAAGGATAGCCTTTACCACACTTATTTTGCAAGTATACTTGTTGCTGTTTCAAAACAGAAAGTTTACCGCTGTTGCAAAAATTCCCTAGAAAAGTCAGAATGTGATAAAATGTTGAAACCTTTTGCATAATAAGCTATGATAAATTTACTACAGTGGGAATTTTCGTTCATAATTTTTGGAGCTAGAGAAGTATGGATCTTGCTACATTCTTTACAGACTGTCCTGTTTAGGCAGATTGCTGTTATGTTTGCATTGTTTGCATATGTTTGGTTGTTTAATGATTCTATTTGAGGATAGGACTATTAAATATGCAGAGGCATTTAGTATGCAAGTTGAATAATAATTTTAGTAATTTGCTACAGTAGAGTATGATAAGGTTTTTGCATTGGTTTAGACTAACTTATCTCACGAGTCCTTGTTGAGTTTTGTGTGGATGAAGCTTTTGAGATTTAGGGAGACCGTGATATGAGAGGAATTAAGGAGACACAAAATCTCAAGATTGGGGATGCCTAAGGCATCCCAAGGTAATATTTCAAGAAGTCTCAAGCATCTAAGCTTGGGGATGCCCCGGTAGGCATCCCACCTTTCTTCTTCAACAATTATCGGTTAGTATTGGTTGAGCCTAAGTTTTTGCTTCTTCACATGATGAGTGCTATCCTTGAAATGTCATTTTAATTTCTTTTCTTTTGCTTGCTGTTTGAATAAAATACCAAGATCTGAAATTCTTAAATGTTAGAGAGTCTTCACATAGTTACATAATTATTCGGCTACTCATTGATCTTCACTTATATCTTTCGGAGTAGTTTGTCGTTTGCTCTAGTGCTTCACTTATATCTTTTTAGAGCACGACGGTAGTTTTATTTTGAAGAAATAGATGAACTCTCGTGCTTCACTTATATTGTTTTGAGAGTCCTTAGAACAGCATGGTAATTTGCTTTGGTTATGAATTTAGTCCTAATATGATGGGCATCCAAGAGGGATATAATAAAAACTTTCATATGAAGTGCATTGAATACTATGAGAAGTTTGATTCATTATGATTGTTTTGAGATATGAAGATGGTGATATTAGAGTCATGCTAGTTGAGTATTTGTGAACTTGAGAGATACCTGTGTTAAAGTTTGTGATTCCCGTAGCATGCACGTATGGTGAACCGTTATGTGATGAAGTCGGAGCATGATTTATTTATTGATTGTCTTCCTTATGAGTGGCGGTCGGGGACGAGCAATGGTCTTTTCCTACCAATCTATCCCCCTAAGAGCATGCGCGTAGTACTTCGTTTCGATAACTAATAGATTTTTGCAATAAGTATGTGAGTTCTTTATGACTAATGTTGAGTCCAAGGATTATACGCACTCTCACCCTTCCACCATTGCTAGCCTCTCTAATACCGCGCACCTTTCACCGGTATCATACACCCACCATATACCTTCCTCAAAACAGCCACCATACCTACCTATTATGGCATTTCCATAGCCACTCCGAGATATATTGCCATGCAACTTTCCACCGTTCCGTTTATTATGACACGCTCCATCATTGTCATATTGCTTTGCATGATCATGTAGTTGACATTGTAATTGTGGCAAAGCCACCGTTCATAATTCTTTCATACATGTCACTCATGAGTCATTGCACATCCTGGTACACCGCCGGAGGAATTCATACAGAGTCATATTTTGTTCTAAGTATCGAGTTGTAAGTAAATAAAAGTGTGATGATCATCATTATTAGAGCATTGTCCTAGTGAGGAAAGGATGATGGAGACTATGATTCCCCCACAAGTCGGGATGAGACTCCGGACGAAAAATAAATAAATAAAAGAGGCCAAAGAATCCCTAATAAAAAAATAAAAAAAGAGGCCATAAAAAAAGGAGAAGGCCCAAAAAAATGAGAGAAAAAGAGAGAAGGGGCAATGCTACTATCCTTTTACCACACTTGTGCTTCCAAGTAGCACCATGATCTTCATGATAGAGAGTCTCCTATGATATCACTTTCATATACTAGTGGGAAATTTTCATTATAGAACTTGGCTTGTATATTCCAATGATGGGCTTCCTCAAAATTCCCTAGGTCTTCGTGAGCAAGCGAGTAGGATGCACACCCACTTAGTTTCTTTTGTTGAGCTTTCATACACTTATAACTCTAGTGCATCCGTTGCATGGCAATCCCTACTCACGCACATTGATATCTATTGATGGGCATCTCCATAGCCCGTTGATACGCCTAGTTGATGTGAGACTATCCTCTCCTTTTTTTCTTCTCCACAACCACCATTCTATTCCACCTATAGTGCTATGTCCATGGCTCACGCTCATGTATTGTGTGAAGATTGAAAAAGTTTGAGAACACCAAAAGTGTGAAACAATTGCTTGGCTTGTCATCGGGGTTGTGCATGATTTAAATATTTTGTGTGATGTAGATAGAGCATAGCCAGACTATATGATTTTGTAGGGATAACTTTCTTTGGCCATGTTATTTTGAGAAGACATGATTGCTTTGTTAGTATGCTTGAAGTATTATTGTTTTCATGTCAATATTAAACTTTTGTTTTGAATCTTTCGGATCTGAACATTCATGCCACAATAAAGAAGATTACACGGATAAAATATGTTAGGTACCATTCCACATCAAAAATTCTGTTTTTATCATTTACCTACTCGAGGACGAGCAGGAATTAACCTTGGGGAAGCTGATACGTCTCCAACGTATCTATAATTTTTTATTGTTCCATGCTATTATATTATCTCTTTTGGATGTTTATGGGCTTTATTAAACACTTTTATATTATTCTTGGGAATAACCTATTAACCCAGAGCCCAGTGCCAGTTTCTGTTTTTTCCCTTGTTTCAGTGTTTCGCGGAAAAGGAATATCAAACGGAGTCCAAACGGAATGAAACCTTCGGGAGAGTTATTTTTGGAACGGAAGCAATCCAGGAGACTTGGAGTACATGTCAGGGAATCAACGAGGAGAGCACGAGGCAGGGGGCACGCCTACCCCCCCCCTCAGGCGCACCCTCCACCCTCGTGGGCCCCTCGTGGCTCCCCTGACCGACTTCTTTCGCTTATATATATCCATATACCCTAAAAACATCGGGGAACAGAAGAGATCCGGAGTTCCGCCGCCGCAAGCCTCTGTTACCACCAAAAACCAATCGGGACCCTATTCCGGCACCCTGCCGGAGGGGGGATCCCTCACCGGGGGCCATCTTCATCATCCCGGTGCTCTCCATGACGAGGAGGGAGTAGTTCACCCTCGGGGCTGAGGATATGTACCAGTAGCTATGTGTTTGATCTCTCTCTCTCTCTCGTGTTCTTGAGGTGGTTCGATCTTGATGTATCGCGAGCTTTGCTATTATAGTTGGATCTTATGATGTTTCTCCCCCTCTACTCTCTTGTGATGGATTGAGTTTTCCCTTTGAAGTTATCTTATCGGATTGAGTCTTTAAGGATTTGAGAACACTTGATGTATGCCTTGTATGTGCTTATCTGTGGTGACAATGGGATATCACGTGATTTACTTGATGTATGTTTTGGTGATCAACTTGCGGGTTCCGTGACCTCGTGAACTTATGCATAGGGGTTGGCACACGTTTCCGTCTTGACTCTCTGGTAGAAACTTTAGGGCACTCTTTGAAGTTCTTTGTGTTGGTTGAATAGATGAATCTGAGATTGTGTGATGCATATCGTATAACCATGCCCACGGATACTTGAGGTGACATTGGAGTATCTAGGTGACATTAGGGTTTTGGTTGATTTGTGTCTTAAGGTGTTATTCTAGTACGAACTCTTGAATAGATCGATCCGAAAGAATAACTTTGAGGTGGTTTCATACCCGACAATAATCTCTTCGTTTGTTCACCGCTATTAGTGACTTTGGAGTGACTCTTTGTTGCATGTTGAGGGATAGTTATATGATCCAATTATGTTATTATTGTTGAGAGAACTTGCACTAGTGAAAGTATGTAACGCCCACGATGCGGCTATATCTCCCACGTGTCGAGGCACGACTTAGAGGCATAACCGCATTGTTAGGTATTGTCGCAAGAAGGGTCATCTTCACACAATCCCATGTAATGAACAAGAATGGGATAACGAGAGTTGGCTTACAATCGCCACTTCACACAATACATAAATTAATTCATACCTCAACCAAAATCCACACATAGACCGACTACGGTCAAATCCAAATGAAAATAAGATAGCCCCAAATGCTAGATCCCCGATCGTCCCAACTGGGCTCCACTACTGATCATCGGGAAACGAAACATAGTAACGACCACGTTCCTCGTCGAACTCCCACTTGAGCTCGGTTGCGTCATCTACACTGGCATCGTCGGCACCTGCAACTATTTTGGTAGAATCTGTGAGTCACGAGGACTCAGCAATCTCACACCCGCGAGATCAAGATTATTTAAGCTTATAGGAAAGGATGGTGTAATGAGGTGGAGCTGCAGCAAGCACTAAGCATGTATGGTGGCTAACATACGCAAATGAGAGCGAGAAGAGAGCAACGCAACAGTCGCGAAGCTAGAAATGATCAAGAAGTGATCCTGAAACTACTTACGTTCATGCATAACCCGAACCGTGTTCACTTCCCGGACTCCGCCGAAAAGAGACCATCACAGCTACACACATGGTTGATGTATTTTAATTAAGTCAAGTGTCAAGTTCTCTACAACCAGACATTAACAAATTCCCATCTGCCTCATAACCGCGGGCACGGCTTTCGAAAGATAATACCCTGCAGGGGTGTCCCAACTTAGCCCATCATAAGCTCTCACGGTCAACGAAGGATAAACCTTCTCCCGGGAAGACCCGATCAGTCTCGGAATCCCGGTTTACCAGACATTTCGACAATGGTAAAACAAGACCAGCAAGACCACCCGCTGTGCCGACAAATCCCGATAGGAGCTGCACATATCTCGTTCTCAGGGCACACCGGATAAGCTAAGCGTACAGGCACCAACGTAACCCAAGTTGCCAAGGGACGGTCCCGCACGGTGCTCTAGTTTGGACCAACACTCGGAGGAGCACTGGCCCGGGGGTTAAAATAAAGATGACCCTCGGGCTCGCGAAAACCCAAGGGAAAAAGGCTTAGGTAGGAAAATGGTAAAACCAAGTTTGGGCCTTGCTGGAGGAGTTTTATTCAAGGCGAACTGTCAAGGGGGTCCCATAAATCACCCAACCGCGTAAGGAACGCAAACTCAAGGAACATAATACCGGTATGACGGAAACTAGGGCGGCAAGAGTGGAACAAAACACCAGGCATAAGGCCGAGCCTTCCACCCTTTACCAAGTATATAGATGCATTAATTAAATAAGAGAATATTGTGATATTCCAAAAATATCCATGTTCCAACATGGAACCAACTTCAACTTCACCTGCAACTAGCAACGCTATAAGAAGGGCTGAGCAAAAGAGGTAACTTTGCCAAACAACGGTTTGCTAGGAAAGGATGGTTAGAGGCTTGACATGGCAATATGGGAGGCATGATATAGCAAGTGGTAGGTAGCGCAGCATAGCAAAAGAACGAACAACTAGCAAAGCAAAGATAGAAGTGATTTCGAGGGTATGATCATCTTGCCTGCAAGGTTCTCAGAGTTGTCGAAGGCTTGATCCTCGTAAGCGTACTCAACAGGTTCCTCGTTCACGAACTCGTCTTCCGGCTCTACCCACAGCAAGAACACAAGCAATGGAACCACAATCAATCACGGAAAATGCACAAGCAACATGATGCAAAACATGCATGAAATGCGAGATGTGATATGCGATGCATATGCGTGCTCCGGAAGAAAAAGGATGAACAAGGAAGTAACTTCGCAAACCAAGTATGCCACTGGAAAGATGAGATTATTTCGGTCAAAATCGATATAAAGATCACCGGAAACGGATGCACGGTTTGCAAATGGCAAGCAAAACAAGAATGACACGATTCTGCGATTAACAACATGATAGCACTTAGAATACATCAAGTAACTATGCTACAGCACCCCAACATAGCAACAAAGCATATGGCAGTAATCTACAGGAGATGATTGACAAACGATGAACACTGAGCTACGTCTAGATCACACCATAACAGGCTCAAACAAGCATGGCAAAAGTGCAAAAGATATCAGGTTCACAGACACAGTGAAATTACTGGACATGGATAAACAGCATCAGGTAGCAATGTTCAGAGCAAGCAATCAATATGCTACAGGAACTTAACATAGCAACACAAGGCATGGCATGAGTATACTAAATTCATAGAACAAAAGTCCCTTACTGACCATGAGCCAAAAAGGATCAGAAGATATGATGGCACCCATGTAAACATAGCAAGTTTCGTTAACAGGTTTCAGACTTGGCAGAAAACAGAGCATGGCATTAACAGAAATTATGAGGGCGTCTTGGTGAGCTTGATTCACTCATCACAAAGCCATTCATGACAAGACAAGCATACCTACAGCAAGATGGCATGTTTATGAAGCTAACCATGGCAAGAGCAAGTTCATAGCATGTATGGATCAACTATAACAACCTTGGCAAAATTGAATATCTTGTTAACAATCTGCCAGGAATATTTTATAGCACAAGTAGAGCAAGATTAAGAGATGTTAGGGCCCTCCATAATTGCAAACAGGGGCATGGATGGATAGAGCACAACTATATCTACAAAACATCTTTACTGAATATACTCAAAAGAAGCATGGATCTCTCTGTAGGCACATGGATACATGGCAACAAAATAACAGAAGTAACAGACTTAGCAAAATACCTAAGTCCCTGAAAACAGAAACATCACGAAGCCTAGTTTGCATGTTTGTGCTAGTGACCACATAGATCACAAAAATACATGGAATACACCTCTGTAAAGATGGCATGGTATAGATCAAAACACCTGTAGAGCTCATGCCCATAAGATGCACACATCAAATGTAGCAAAAATAACAAAACACCAAGTTCTGACAAATAACAGCAGAAAACATCATATAGCATTCTTGCACCAGAGATTTGGGCATCAATATGGACTCAAACGAGCATGGCACAGTGGAACAAAATGGAGAGCATCTCGTGACGAACATTTCGATATATCATGCATGCAAAACAGAGCAGTATGAAATGAGATATGATGCGATGAA